>NW_025421492.1:5192500-5260000 GCF_011764305.1 Mustela putorius furo | reverse complement strand
GGGAACTTCTCCCAAGGCCTCCCCAGGACAGAACCTGAGTGAAGGTGCGCTGCTCTGCGCTGCTACGTGGAACCAAGAAGGGAAGGCATCAGCGTGCTCTAGATGTATTTCAGAATGACCTGATCACTCACAATACCCAAAACACTGTTTTAAGACAGGGGAGACGAAGAAGAAAAAGTCAGATCTGGCTCTCAAGAAAATCACAGGCTACTAAGGGAGAAAAATCACTCACAAAAGTAACCTCAATGCCACATTTTTTTAAATTTATTTTTTATTTATTTTCAGCATAACAGTATTTATTATTTTTGCACCACACCCAGTGCTCCACGCAATCCGTGCCCTCTATAATACCCACCACTTTTCAATGCCACATTTTTTGAAAAGGTAAAATGCCATCCTAAATTTAAAAGAAGCAGCAATTAATGGGATGAGGCAGATGAAAGAAGATTCGCAGGGCTGGTGTTTCATTTACATGTTGAAAGAAAGGGACAAATAGACATAGAGGTGGCAGGGATGCCCACGTGCTGATCCAGGATCCCAGCACAGGAAACACCACACCCAGGAGGACTCTGATCCCGGCCACCCTCCTTGGTTTCCTAGGAAAAGGGTGACGCCCTGTGACCTACATTAGCTTGGATCAAATGGTATTGTTCATGCTTTTCTATCCCCACAGAGTGGTCTTCCATGAGAAACTTCTTAACTGGATTTATGATAGATTACAAAGAGGTCTGTTCGGTAAAAACGTGGCAGTCTCCTCTTTTATCATGAAGACAGTTTTCTAGTAGGTCAGCGGAAGGACGCAAAAGACAAGTACCAAAGAGTCCTGGAAAGGTTATAGCCCAACGGGGTAAACGGGACAAGGCACTTGCTTCACCTTGTAGGGTACACAGTGGTGCTCTACACTATGATTTTGGACCAACTGGGTCAAACTAATAAACTAATGATTAAGAGTCCCGTTCTTGGGGGCACCGGGGTGGCTCAGTGGGTTAAAGCCTCTGCCTTTGGCTCAGGTCATGATCCCAGAGTCCTAGGATCGAGCCCCGCATCGGGCTCTCTGCTCTGCAGGGAGCCTGCCTTCTCTTCCCTCTCTGCCTGCCTCTCTGCCTGCTCGTGATCTCTATCAAATAAATAAATAAAATATTAAAAAAAGAAAAAAAGAGTTCCGTTCTTGACTCAATCTCCCCAGACTCCGAGTGAGAATGGGAGATCGGGGTGTTACAGCCAGAGGGGACATGTCGGCCGCCACGAGCTCCCAGCTCTCACGCCATCTGGTCCCCTCACCTTCCTGAGCGCCTCTGCTGGCTCTACCAAGTGCGAGTGTCTCAAACACCCAGAAGATGACATCACTGCCTGCCTACCACCTAGATAAAAAGGAATCACATGCGTGTTTCCCGTATTTGTTTCAGCAACTTTCTTTGGTATGCTAAAGTTCTTAACTTTATAAATCTTAAACATTTATAAATTAATTTAAAAAAAATGATAGGATATGACAGGCCATAGCAGAGAAATAACAACTGTCCTGTGCAGAAAGCCATCTCTGCAGGTAGAGTAGATGGGCCTCAACACTGCTTCCAGGTCTTACCTAATCTGACTACTTTATAATATTTACTAGAAAGTTCAGAATGCCAAGTAGGACTCTCAGACCTGTACTGAGAAAAGGCATTTTGTTACCCACTCTTTCCTCAGGCTTCACTGGATGTTTCTACCAGATATAAAGTGATCTTAAAAGGTTTCAAATGGGGGGGGGGGTCAAAAGCAAAAGAAATCAAAATGATAACAGAGATCTCAAAAACGGGGAATTAGAGGACAATATAGCAATGATTTGTACATTTTGAAGGAAACAATTTTAAACAGAGCACGTTACACGTAACACCTGTACCAATTCCTACCAAGAGATGTCATTAGAAAGTTCCTGGTTTCCAGGGATCGAGATGTCCGACTTTCTCGAATAAAGCCCTTTTTCATATTGGTAACTCTGATAGGAAAGTCAGTTAAGAGTTCATCCTTTAGTGTAAATTTGTAAGGCTTCCCCAGTTAAATTCTAAGCATTTTCCAATATATTCCCAGTAGGTCACAGTCCTACGTGCTGTCCCCTCCCATACACGGAAGGGCTCCGGGCCCTTACTTGGTCTCCCTGCTGAATCTGGTGGGGAACCCGTCTTCTCTGAATCACTCACGACATGATTTGTAGTAACAGAGCCAAGACTAAATAAAAATTTTCAAGTGAGTATACTAAAGATCCACACTGTTAGATATATAACAAAACTATAAATTCTCACAGGGGTGTCAGTAGGCATTACGTGCAAAGTAAAACCCAAGAACTGGTAGGGAGCTGAATTATATGATTAATACCATTATCTTAACAGGTGCTTCTGCCATACCAAAACTGTTACAACGGGCTGTTTCGAGTGCCTAAAGGGCATACATGTTATGTCAAAATACACTGACTTCTATTTTGAGTTGTGTCCTTAACTTCATCTTTCCATATTACTATCAAGGATAAACATCCTAACGGGAGGTTCTATACTCCTCTTCCTCAAAGTATATTTTAAAATGTTATTTGTAAGTATTTTAAACCCAATTAGGTGGATTACTAACTCAATTTATAAGCAACTTAAAAAATATGCACATATCCCTCTTACATATGAAGATAAGGATACCTTGATACTTTGGTGCTTTACTACTTTATAATTTTTTAAATACAGTAAGAGGTGTCACCAGTATATTTTTGTGTTCTTTTCCAACCTTTTCTATTCAGGATAATTTAGGATAAAATCACATTCGCAATGCTTTTTAAAGATTTTTTATTTATTTATTTGACAGACAGAGATCACAGGTAGGTAGAGAGGCTGGCAGACAGAGAGAGAGGGAAGCAGGCTCCCTACTAAGCAGAGAGCCCGATGTGGGACTCGATCCCAGGACTCCGAGACCATGACCTGAGCCGAAGGCAGCAGCTTAACCCACTGAGCCACCCAGGCGCCCCTCGCAATGTTTTTTAAAAGCTAGAGATGTCCCTACCTCTCTTCCAGAAAGCTCAGTCTAGGTATACAAAACTAGGAAACACCAGCACAAGCACAGGCATGGAAAAACAATGATCTCCATTAAAATGTAAACAATCTTAAATATCCATCATCTGTGGAATAGATAAATAATGGGTTTAATCACAAAATGAGATAGCTGAATGTAGGAAAAAGGCATCAACTAGGGCTACTTTGATCAGCAATCTCAAAAATGTAACTGTATTAAAACAAACCAAGTCTGGTATATAACTGTACCCTTTATGTAACATTTTCATAAAAGGAAAGGCATTAAATACAAACGTATGAAGTCCACATGCAAAAGCAAACACCAAGTCTCTGAGAAGGGGAGTCACGGCACACTCGTGGGGACAGTGTCCACTCTGCTGCTACCATTTTGTTGTTTCCAAAAGAGAAGGAAACCAAAGTCAATGTGGCCATATGTAAACATCTTCCCCAACGCTTTCATTATTTTTGAAAATTTCCACAAGTCAAAAATGAGCATTTTAATTGAACAATCAAACAGTCTTTTTTACCTTCTCTACAGAACTCCTTGGGCCAGTCTTGTCAAGTTAATAAACCACACAAATTTACGTCTGCAAAAACTGCACAGCACCGAGCACGGTCTGGTGTGCTACAGATACAATCTCAATAAAGAGTAAGCTAAATTTTGTCAAAATATTAACAAATCATGCAGTTATTATCTTTCAAAACTGTGAAACAAAGGTGTTGACTGATTCAAAACTCTTCCTGTGCAGCCAACTGAGGCTGCGAGCATGGCAGGCACACAGCCAGGCAGCGCTGGTCTCTACGGGGGAACAGGGAACCGTGAACTCAAGGCCAGGTGTGCGGGGTCCCCCCCAAAACCACCCAACACACTAATGGATTTGTCTCCACAATTTCTCAGTTACTCAAATACTACCAATGCCTAGGCAGTTTCTTGGGAATGAAAGCCTCTTTTTAAAATGATTTTTATTTCGTAATGATATGGTAATACACTAAGAGATGAAATGAAAATAGAGAATGACAGCCTCTCGGCACAGTAGGGTCACCACAGGAATTCTGCTGAGCCGCAAACTTAACGGCAAACAATCACTTTTCTTGAACAAAGAAGCACATCAAAGGCACCTGAGACAACCACTGCAGAGCAGCTAGGACACTCAATTAATTCAGGTGAGCACCTAATGCTGGGAAAGGATACTGAAGGGTAACAGCAAAATGACCAAGTTCAAGATATTTATTTGGCTGTGCCATCCGGTGCAGGATCCGGGGCGCCGGAACTGCGAGACACCGACCGGTGCCAGCCTGGGAATACCAGAGCAGAAATACCCGACGCCGCTCTCAGATGGACCCATGCGCGACAGTCGCTAAACACACATTAAATACCCCCAGTGTCACCTCACGGTAACGGGTGAAGATCTATTCAAGTTTCAAAGTACGACACACGTGTTTAAATGAAATGCCCAACTTTAAACTGCACGGAAACAAATCAGTGTTTTCTCTGAACTGACTAATCCAAAAGGTATAGCGACAGCTAAGTATAAACACGAGGACACTCAGGGTCCCTTTGAGAGAGAGAGAGAGAGAGTGTGTGTGTGTGTGTGCACAAACTCCAAATAAAAACTCTTAGACTCAGTGAATGAAGTTATGACCCAAAACCACAAACAGTCCGTGATGACACGAGCACTTCAATCAGGCTGGACTGGGAACATGGCCTGTTTCTGATTACATGTAACACTTGAGCACGATTTACATCAAGAAGCCACTAAGAGCTAAGATTGGAATGGCTTCATTTACCAAATTCAGCTCTTCAGGCTCAAGTGTGGTTACAGAGGAAAGTTGCTCCCCACACACACACCCTGCCCCTGGGGCTTTTATACACTGCAAGGCAGCCTGCTGCTGAAGCCAAGAGTCTTGAGTGCATTTTTGCCCTGAACAGGTGATAATTAGCCTAATTAACAGGCTAGATTCTTGTTAACTAGTTGGAAAAGAAATTTAACCTCACTCACGCCAAAGCCTGTCATTTTAAAACCTCTTAACATATCACTCAGATCCTAAAAGCTGTGAAATACCTTTTCTGGCTCTTTCAACCTAATCCAAAGGTTGAAAAGCTTTGTGTCAAAATTACTTCTGGGAGGAGCATTAAGCAGAATATTAATCCCAGGTTGCTTTAGTCTACTAAGAACCAAGAGAATGACTCATTCTAAAGAAAAACATTCAAGGATTATAAGGGCTATGCCCTTAAAGATTTGAATTCATCCTTCAAAATCTCATTCCCATGAAATTTTTCTTTGTCAAAGAGACCGTAAACTCTAGTCTATCCAAAACCATCTGGTGAAGTGTGGCTGGAGTTTCTCCCATTCCCCTGCCTGTGCTGTAACCAGCGCTCACCAGCACAGCAGCATCTTCGACGGGGGCCTGGAGAGGCTCTGTGTAAAGAACAGTCAATATCTTCTCCGTGGTGGATCATCATGTGTGACGCAACTACTCACCTCTGCCTCCACAGGACAGAAGCAGCGGCAGGCAGTGCATAAACAAAGGAGTGTGGCTGGGTTCCAATAAAACTTTCTTTACAAAAACACCTTGTAGGCCAGATCTGGCCTGCAGGTTGCAGGGAGCCCAACCCTGGCAGAGATGACAGAGGTCACATCCCTTCCCCCACCTCTGTCCCCCAAACATCCAGATCTACAGGGCAAAAGAACCCGAATTGAGCGCTGCTGAAAACAAAGCTCCACTAAGTCTTTTTCTCAGGGTCTGAGAAGTTGGGTCAGTTCTGAAATAGTTTATGTTTCCTGCACGGCTCTAAAACACCAACACGAGAAGAACAGGTGGAAGGAATTATACCGCATATGAGACCCATTCCCTTCACAGGCTACTCCCTCCTTTTCAAACTAACCCCTTTCAAGGGTTTTGCAGAGCTGGAGGGCTTGGGAAGTTGAAACAATTTTAACTAACCATAGAAGTCAAGTCTTGAAGAACAAGACATATATTAAATTGCCACAATCCTCTATTCTGGACTAAATGAAATTTTATTGCTTCAGGTTAGGGAAGAAAACACTGGATTTATGTAAGGAAGGTTAAAATAGCAGTTGCAAAAAAGGACTAATATTACTGTTTAAAGACCATACATAGAGAATTTCTTTTAAGTCAGTGCTCTAATATAAATATTTTGAGATAAATTGACAAAACGAATTTCAAACTCCATTTACAGCTTCATCACAAATGCCCTATCATTAAGTCTTTGGACATTTACAACCCAGCCCTCACAATCTTCAGATTATAATCGTTCAGCTCCTTCCATAGCAACTGATCAATTAAAAAAAAAAAACAAAAAGAGTATGTGTTAGAACTCAGTGTGTGTCTACACTGACCCATGCTACGTTCGAACCTACAAATAAACAAAAGACATACATGCTTCTGCAAAAAGAACCTATGTGCCAATGGTCAACACTAGTTTCAGTGAGATAATTAGAACACAAAAGCACCGCATTCTGTTGGGCTTTTTAAGGACCCTCTTTTAAGATGCTTTGAGAAAGCACTGGTGGCTACTGACTGAAATGGCCAGTAAGGCTTCCTGGAAGAGGTGGGGCCTGAGAGAACAGAGCAGGAATGTCAGCGGGCAAGACAAGCTCCCAGCTCCTGGCAGAGACAGGCAGAGGTGGCCAGGTGGGGTGAGTGGGAGCCAATCATCGGAGCCCCCACAGGTGGGTGGCGAGCATGGGGCAGGGAAGGGAGAAATAAAGTTGCAGAATCCAGGCTGAGTCAGATGAAGATCCCCCAATAGCCAGGGAGAGGGGTTTGGCTTTTCGAGGACAAAAGGAACCATGGCCTATTGTTTTTCTCTTTTCCTTTCCTATGTCTCTTCAGGGATTGCTTTCCACAATTACTTGATTATAATTTCTAAGGGGGTGTCTTTACCCTCCACAAGTGCCCAGAAGCACTCAGACGCAGGATATATGCATATAAGCCACAGATCTGTGCCCAGCTGGGGGGTAGAAAAAAAAACCTGCCATAACAACCTCCTCATCTGAGACTTACGATGAGCTCACTTATGTCTGGCCGAGTAACGCAGTTTTCCAAACAGCACGTCAGCGCTCGCAAAGACAGCTGTCCTTCAGGCTACATACCTGCAGATGCTATGAACATGTTACTGAAGAGCTAAGAAACTCAGACTAGATCCATTCACATGTCAAGGGAGAAGCCTTCTACTAAGTCTCCCGGTAACAATCTCACCAGTCACCTGCGATATCAGAGTGAGCGGGCTAACAAACATGAACAGGACAGATTCAACCAGTAAGATCAAAAACAGGCTTACAAAAAGGAGAAAAGCACTAATGGAGAAAATCAGCTACAAAATTAACTAAAGCAATTTTCTTTTAAAATTTTAATATATTGGGACACCTGGGTGGCTCAGTGGGTTAAGTGGCTGCCTTCAGCTCAGGTCATGATCCCAGAGTCTGGGGACCGAGTCCTGCATCGGGCTCCGTGCTTGGTGGGGAGCCTGCTTCTCTCTCTCGCTCTCTCTGCTTGTGCCCTCTCTCTGTCTCGGTCAAATAAATAAATAAAATCTTTTTAAAACAAATTTTTAATATATTAAAATTAGGGGCGCCTGGGTGGCTTACCCGGTTGCATGTTCCACACCTGGTTTTGGCTCAGGTCATGATCTCAGGGTCTTGGGATCAAGCCCCGTGTCGGACTCAGTGTGGCATCTGCTTAGATTCTCTCCCCCTTTGCCCCTCCTCTGGCTCGTTCACTCCCTCTCAAATTAGTTAATTAATTAATATTAAACACAACTGATATATTAATGGCAGCCGAGTATGAACAAAAACTTCCGTCCCAATTCGGAAACCTGTCACAGTCCTAGTTGACAAAAACCTATGATCCATACAGAATTCATAAAAGTCACAATAAGGTCTTTATACTATGGTGTTATTTATATTATGCAAAGAAAATGTTTCATTAACATGATTGTATGTAATTTTACTATGACAGATACGTGTTATAGAAAAAATCTCATACATCTCTATGAAATAAATCCCAATCCTCCTTTGCTAATAAAGCTGATAGTTTCAAAGGAACAATATTGCTCAGCTTCTTGTGTGCCATGGGCTCAGAAATAATATTCGGGTTCAGATACTCATGGTGCTGGGGAAAGAGAATCTGGCACCTGGCACTGGACAGCCAGATTGAGGCTGAGCCTCAGTAGGGCCATGCAATCCTTATTCCTGGTGTGTGCCCACATCAGTACTTCTAAAAATACCGGGCACAAGACATCTCTTCACTCTGCATCACAGTCAGATCACTGGTGTTCTGTAAATAGTGAATCAAGAGAATTATCTGTTATTTCACAATGATTTAAACAGCACTGATAAAGCCATAGTTTCCTACTTGGATTCCTTGCCAGCAATCCATGCCAGCAATACTCTCCAATAAAGACCTATCAGGGTACTTTAAAAAGAGTGATAGTTTTCTCAACAAAATTAATAAGCTGAAGACAACATGACAGATCCTCAGTAGTGCTCGATAGACCTCTAGCACAAAGACTGAAAGCTGTTCATGCTATACCGTTAGAACCAGTAACTGACACCAGCGTAGTGTTTAACTCTCAGAACGTGTGCATTGTTTACAGTCAAGAGACAACAGACTCTCACTATGTATCCCAAACGACTTCATACAGGACCCAAATAAACAACAGACTAAATTGAAATGAACAAAATATTCCTTTCTATCAAACAAGTTAAAATTTACTTTTAATGTATGTACTACTAGTATTTTTTTTTCTTAAAAACTATTTTTGTAATACTGGAATATGTTCCATGGACTCACGCATCTTACACACACGGTATGCTTAAAATTTATTCCAGAGGTCTTTATGTTTCTATTACGGAAACAATTTCTAGACATTTGAATATATTTTCCAGATTTAGAAAGGACTGTCCAACCTGATGGTGACTGTGTGATTTGCTGGAGTGAGGAAAGGCAGCCTTTCCAAACTTGGGTATTTCATTGTCTTGGCCTTTGTCATCATCTCGGCCTTCTAGCATGTCAGGATGATCTAGGGAACCATTTGAGCTCAAGGTAAGATTAGCTAGAAGGGTTGAGATGTATTGCCCGGCAATCTCGGAGTTCAGTACAAAATTGACCCTTTCTGCGACCTCAGTCTGAAGAGCAGCAGTTACAGCACAATCTAGAGTAAATATCCTGGGGCATTTGTGCACTGGGGCATCACCGAGACACAATGTGAGTTCAGCCGACGAGCTCAACGTGGACCCTGTACAGCCTGACACGGATTGCAGCTCGCTTTAAATCATCACATCCTGGCACTCAAATATATATAAAGATCATGTTATAAGGGATTTGATTTGCTCCTTTCTAAATCATAGGTTCAAGGGAAAGTGCTAAAATTAGATTAACATAAGAAACAAGTTTTTAATGGTTTTGAAGTTACGTGATCTGACTGCAAGCAAGCCGTTAATAGAATACTAGGAGGCCCCTCACCGTTTCCCGCACAGCCACCGCACATGGGCCGGAGTCACTTGCAGTGAAGCATGAGCAAAACCAGAGGGTGCGTGCGTGTTCCAGGTACACGCGGATGGGAGAGAAGTCTCCAATGCAGGGCAGAGCAAGATAGTCACTTCCTTCAACACAAAGGGCATCATTTATTCAAGAAATTGGACGTGTACAGCTGCAGATTCTTCTTTTCACAAAACAGATTTGTGAATTTCATCTACTTCTCATAATATCCTAAATTACTTTGGAAAGATAAGTTTGGATAGGCATACAAACGCTGTATATATAGATCACTTATGCTAATTTTTCAAATCTTCAACACCTCAAGACTATGTAGATTGCCATTATCATTTATTATATACCTTCCAGCATTCAAAATACCAGACTAAATTTCTTTTACATGTAATTAAAGTACATAAGCAAAACAACTGGAAAGATGTAGGTGATAAAATATATTTATACTTGGCATAGGGCTAGTGCTAGGGAGGCTAAAATACAGAATAAACTGAAGCTACCAAAATGAGGTTAACGACATAAATGACTTTTCAATTATGGGCTGGGAAAGAACAGAAATGAAAGACAAAGCGCTTGCTCGTTTAGTTTACGATACAAAGAAAACTGCAGAGCACTTCATACCAATCTTTTTACTAAAGATTTTTCGGAGTAAAATACATGGAAATGAAGTAATACAGAGCAAGAAGTTATTTCCCATAAGGTAGTAACGAGGAGGCGTGGGCAGAGCAGAAAGGGTGTCACCAAGCCTCACGCAGGGCCAGCTGCTCCAGCAGAGTCTGGAGAACAGCAGCATTTGTGCAAAGGCACCCAGAAAAGAGGCCCCAAGAGTCCAGCATGCCCAGCAGCCAGCGCCTCGGACATCCTGTGGTCCTGTTGGTGCATCAGTGTCTTCACTAAATGTCAGAGTCCAGCCCAAGGGTGAGACTTGCTCTGCCTGGGTGCAGCACCCCACGACGGACGCATCAGCAGCTGGTGGAGGGCCCCACCCCCACCCCCTTGACTTGAGAACGGGACAGTCTCGTGATTTTCAGCAGTCACCCTTGATGTTTCCTCCTCACCTTCCCAAAGCCATAACGTAGGGTCTGGTCTGTAAGTCTCCTTTCTGACCTCCACTCACTCCTTCGGTGACCTCTATTCTGACAACTTCCAAATTCCTACGTGTAGCTCAGATGCGTTCCGTGAGGTCTCATCTGTACTTAGCCATGCACGCGACATATCCCCTGGGATGGCCATAGGTGTCTCATGTCTCATGTGTCTAACTCTGGCTCCCAACATCTACCAATGGAACCTGCTCGGTCAGTGCTTTTGCCCATCTAGTTAATGACACGACTTCAAGGTCCAGGCCAAAATCTCGGCATCATTCATTACTCTTTCTCTCATCCAACCTATCAGCACATCCTGTGGGCTGTGCTTTCCAGATACAGTGAGAGTTCGGACACTTCCATCTGCCTCGACTGCCAACACCAGGGCTCAGCTGACCGTCATCCCTTCGCGCAGGAGCGTGATGAGCCTCCGACGTGCCTTCTGCCTCTGCTCGCCCCCTCCACCTTCCTGCCATTCAGCTGCTCTCTGCACACTACACACGGTGGTTCTGTTACAACCTCCGCCACACCATGCCAGGCCTCTGCTCAAAACCCTCTTATCTTGCACAGAAGAAAAAAAATCAGAGTCCTTGAGGAGTCCTCTAAAGTGTCCTGTGGCCTGAGCTCCCATGAGTTTCCCCACCTGGTCCTTGCTTCTGGCACGGCGGCCCCCGCGACACTAGCCGGACCCTGCGCACGACTTCCAGTGGGACACGCTGCCTGATATACTCACCGGGCTCAGCCCCTCCTGCCTCACCTGTCATCTTCTCTCCAAGGCTTTCCCTTGGCACCCCAGCACCCCCACCATGGCTCTCCCCTCTTTTATTTTACTATATCATCACTGTTTTAAAACTGGAATATGTTTTTCTTTTTCTTTTTTTTTTTTTAATTTATTTGACAGACAGAAATCACAAGTAGGCAGAGAGGCAAGCAGAGAGAGGGGGGAAGCAGGTTCCCTGCTGAGCAGAGAGCCCGACGTGGGGCTCGATCCCAGGACCCTGAGACCATGACCCGAGCTGAAGACAGAGGCTTAACCCACTGAGCCACCCAGGCGCCCCTTGACTTTCATTCGGTTTACTGAGTATCTCCCACACCAAAATGTCATAGCTCATGACAGCAGAGTGCTGGCCTGCTTTATTTTCTGCTGTATTCCCAGGGCCCAATTCACTGCTTGGTACATTAAATACTGCCCAGCTATGTAGTAAGCGACACCCAGGCGGTGCAGGGAAGGGAAGACAGCAACAAGAACAGGAAGCTTGCCGGACCCCACAGCCTACAACAAGCTGCTCTGATGCCTTACAGATCACAGGTGCTCCAACAATTACTGTTCCGAAAGTTCCCCGCTGAAACGGAGAACTAGGATAGAAACACATAAAAATAAAAGGTGAATAAACACGGATTCTATATGTAAGCAGTAGATACAGACGAATGGAGCATTCCACTGGCACATACATGTTGCGATTCACAAAAACGTGAGAGAGCCTGGCACTCCAGAGGAGATGCTAAAAGACAGAACAGACACGGGTCATCACTTCTACAAACCTCCTCATGGAGCGTCCAGAGGTCTGTGTCCTACATCTCCAAACATCACTAACATCTTCCATAATCAGTACATCAATTACTGGGATCCACTGTTCTTCAAAAATAACACATAGTCAGCACTAAGGAACATACACAGAGTCGCTGAGAGGCAGAAGAGGCAGAAGAACGGTACTGAGAATAAAGGCCCAGGTGAAAGACCATTAGGAAAATTTCCTCTGGGGAAGAGCAAAAGCGAAAATATTCGCACATTTTAATTGCTACCAAGTAAACAAGTCCTCTGATTGAATTTTAACTTTTACCTGAGCTTAAGTAGATCTGACCTGGGACCCAGAGAGACATAGCTGACAACAGAGGGAAAGAGGTAACATTTTAGAATTCTATGATCAAATCGAAGGGTACAGCATTCCAAAGTAGTTGATTGGAAAATTTGGGCAATTTTAACTTTGACAGGTAATTAAAAACAATTAAACTTTGACTAATGGTGTGAAGTTCCTAGCATGGGCTGAAGAAGTAAATAATTAAAACAGAGTGCCATGTAAATGCACTTTGCACTCTGGTACTCAATCACGACAAAGATTACCTCAACTCTGCAGACCACAGAGCGGGAATGCAATCACGCACCTATCACACACAGGTGACAGTGGAGCTGCTGCATGCGTGTCTGTCTGTCCCTTCTATCACTGGAGTGAGAATTCTTAGAAAGGACATGTCTGGCTACCTGGACCAGGTCAAGGTGGCCTCTGTCTGGAGGCCTCACAGCCACATGTGCTGCCGTCAGCTCAATCTGACAAGAAGCTAGCTTTCCTGGTGAGGGTTCAAGGGTGCGTCCTGTGAAGTTACAGATCGTAGAAAACTGCGGTTCAGTTCTGGGTTTCCCCCTTTGTTTAAAGAATTAATGCTATTTCAAATCGTTATTTATTATTAGCAAAGAAATGGCTTATTTGGTAAAGTCAAACTGAAGATCTGAATGGAGATTTCAACAACCTAAATGATCCTTAGAGGAGTTTTAAAGGAGTTTTTTTAAACATTTAAACTGCTTATCCAGGGAGTAAACCACCAACAATTAATACTTGATAAAAACGGAGATCTTTCAATTATAGAAAGGAGCTCTATTCTCACTGAATAAATACATGAAGACGGAATTCATCTTTAATGTCACAGAGTTAAAGTGACATTAAAGTCATCTAGTATGACTGAAAAAAAACTAATTTCTCTTCAAAAATAGGATTTAATTTACAGATTCTTAAATGTCCATATTAATGAAGATGTCACCATTCACAGTAAGCAAATGATGAAGTAATGAGGTATTTTTAAAATGAAAAATGAAAGGATATTGCATATAACACACACAAAAGTCAATGGAGTACACACACACACACACACACACATACACACGCACACATGGAAGTAAAGGCATCTTAACAAATCAAAGAAGATTCCTTTGGGACATAACTATTCAATAGTTATTGATACAGTAGGATCCTTATTCCTGGATACTATAATGAGACATGATGTATTTTACCCATTTTCCCAAGATGTAAAATAACCAAGCTAAATAGTTATTTCTGACCAGAAAACGCTGTCTATTCTTTTAGCTGAAAGCAAACCCCTAGTAAATTCCTATTTATCTTCTTGCCAATCACGGAATGAATGACTGACACTAACTCAGCCTTATCTGGGCCTTATGTCTGCAGCACATTCTGCTAAGTGATGTCATTGCTCCAGCAAACGAAAATAAGCAGATTATTACAGTGACTAGGAGCAAACTAAACATTTGGATTTTTGCATGGACAGATTTACACACTGTCTGTCAGATAAAGCACAGTTTGCCTGCTGCTTACACAACAAGAATGTGCCTGACAGCTCCCTCCCAGGGTTAGTATCTGATTACATAAATAGGCCATTCCCCAACATTCCTAAAGACTGACAGTCTGTCTTAGTTTCAAGAGCAATTTCGGACTATCAGCTTTTCTGTCTTGCACACTAGGCTGATTAACATCAGAGCACTTCCTGGAGGTCCAATCAGGTTTTCTCACTGCCTGATTCTGGGCCATCTGAAATGCGGTGGACACAATGGATGGGAAAAAGACAATGTAAAAACTACTTCTGATGACTGCTCCTAAGGCATGTACTGAAAGGTGAATCAGTTTAACAGACTTACGTGTCTGTGTCTGGATATCTGGAGCATCACCTTTGAAACAACTCACAAGTATATAATGGATCCTTTAAAGTAAATGCTTTTATTTCTGAAATTAAATATTATGCATATCACATAAAACATTTACATATTATTATTTTACAGTTGCCATGTTTTTAATGAATATTTTTGTGTCATTCCATCAATGAACTGAAACACCAATGACTCATCATAGTCATATAAAATGAAAGCACTGAGCTGAACAAAATGTTTAAAAACCTATATACCATTAATTAATATCTTTCCTATCCCCAACACGACATCTAAAACAAAATTTATAGAATTAACACACCAGTGAATGATGATACGTCTGAAAATGTGGCTTGAAATTTACTTTGGTGTCAGCAAATATGGTGGTAAAAAACAGTTCGTGGTTAAACTGTGTATGTAGATTTCAGAAACATGCTGAAAATTAATGATTCTGTATTTTGGTAAGCTAAGTTATAATAAAAATAATAATAATAATAATAATAATAATACCATCATCACCACCACCACCAAAATTCTGCAGTTTACTAGAAGCTCAGTTATGAATGATCCTGGATGAAACTTTATTAATTCCATAATTCACAAAAAATATAAGCATGAGGTTTTCATCCAAATGAAAACTGATTTCAAAGTGATCTACTTGATCAAGACAGATGAATTTCCTTCTTATAAGGGAAAAAATTAGGCAGCAGTCATTTTTGAGGCAGTATTGAATATCTTAAGAGCTCCACTGTTAGGAAACCATTTGTTTTGTATTTGTTTTCCTTGGACTCACACTATTTGGGAGCTGTTGCTGGAGAAAAAATTCAAGCATTTCCACTACTAATATATTAATTAAGCAAATGTCTCCTGAGCATCCACTATGGGCCAGATCCTAGCCTATGCTCTGGAAACACGAAGATAAATAGGACACAGGCCTCTATCCTCAAGGTACATAAAATCTGATAAGAAAGAGAAGCAAGCAAACACATAAATTATATTTCAAAGCAGTAATTTATCTTTATACAGACACACGTATTTTTTAGATTCAAACGGCCCCTCTTCTCCAGCGTTAAACAGCTCTCATTCTCCGCACGCTGATCAGCACAACCCACGCTGCACTTTTCTATTGAAAAGAGTCTCTTCCTCCTGGATCATTCTTCTGCTTTCCTACACAAAGCCATCTCAAGCTAAATGAATGATTTTATGAAGCACAGAGCTGAGCATTACAAACACAGAAAAATCTGCTTATAACTACAAAAATGCCCCACAATCTCCTCTTCCCCATGAGAATGGCTCCACTTTTGCTTTTTATACTCTTACACATTAAATACTAACATTTAGCTTAAAATGTCTTATTGCCTAATACTAAATGTATTTCGTCTTTTTCATTTGTTTCTTGACATCAACACTAATGAACTGTCATAGAAACAGTTTTGGGAATCACAAAGGGTGAGGTTGCTTACAATGGTAAACAATCAGAAGTCATAAACACGATATTGTCTCCAGTAATTTCAGCCATAACTTTCAAACATTCATACCCAGACAAACCAGATGAAATATGCGGCTTCAGGTCAGCTCTGATGGATCCCTCAGAAATATCAACATTATTGCTTTTATTTTATTATGTACCACACTTCATAACTGTACACTGCAGAGTACAATAAAAACTCCGCTACCCAGCTTGACTACTTATTAAACAGGTCAAAAGTTACTATAACAAATACCTTGGCCTACTCAGGGTCCATTAATAACGTATCTTGTTGCTGCTCAGATAAGGAAATTTTTTTAAAAAGATAAAAAATAAGGCGCACAAAGGAGAAATGTACACCAATTTGAAATCTTCTATATATCTGATTTTCCTTCTGAGATTTCTTTTACAGGTCCATAGTTATCTACTAGATCTTTAATTGCAAGCATATGCCCAACAAGTTTGAAATACGGAATCGAGAAACAACGTGACTGTGGGCTCTCAGAGGGGAAGGGCACCGACAGAGCCCAGACCGGTCCTAAGGCAGAATGTGGGGTCCATGGTGCCTGTCTCCCAAAGGCTGGGTCCACTTACAATGACATGCATTTATGAAGGGAGGTCTAAATCCAAAGGACACTGAAAAACCAACCATTATTTTTTCAGGACAGGTGGTCTGGCCACCTCTGCCGGACAAGGCGGAGGCTTTCCAGAGATAAAAACCGGCAGCGTTTGAAGCTGACCACTGCAATAACAAAGCAGGAAAAATATGTGACAGGAAACTAAAAAGCAAACAAAAAAGCTAATGATGTTTAAGGTGTCCTGTGAAAGGGTGTGTGTGTGTGTACGTACACAGGAGCAAACAATGAGAATGAATTCTTTCAAGTCAAGGAACACACTTCTGGACAGCTGGGTGATAAAACATGGGAATTTTTCACTCTTTCTGTGACCTGGAGGAAGGGGGGGAGGGAAGAACAACCAGCCAACCAGCACCACAGCTCCAAGACGAGGGTTGCACAAGCGGACAGCATAAAAAGTATTTGCCATAAACGTAAAATATGGGTAAACACAATCAGGCAGCAAAGCTGTACGGACAAAGGACTCAAGCACTTAGTGGCTTATTAATTTTCACAAAACATAAGCTACTTTATGAACTTATAATTTTTATATAAACCGAAGTCTGACATTTACTATAAAACAAATTCACAGTCTTAGAAGTATTTGGGTAAGAACTTTTACTAATTTTTTTTAACTAATGACTGAATTTGTTACCCATTTGCTATCACAGGAATCAAGGTAATTAAAGGGAAACATATGACAAGTTGCAGATTTTACCAGTGCCCAGCACCTAACAGGTGCTCAATACAGTGAAAGTACTGATTTTTGTCATTAGTTTGGTATATCAGGAAGTGAAATATACACAACACACTTGTAAACATTTCTGAGAAATATGGAAGAAGCCTCAAGAATTACTATAGTCGAGAGGTGTGACATTTCGTTAAAAACTAGCAGAAGAAAACAACGTGTTCGTCAATCACATTAATCAGTAGTGTCGCAGGCCATCTGAAACATGTCGAATATTAGCATGTGATGCGCCTCCGAACAGGCACTGCGACGGTGTACACGAAATGCTGTAATTGGTTTAAATCGGCCTGACCCATCTGTCTTTAATACTCTTATTACAAGGCAGTAACCAGAGAACTATTAGCGCTGCAGTATAAGCTGTAAGATCTTTACCCGTTCTTAAATCATTTAAAAATAATGAGAGCTTTAGCCTTTATCTAATTAACGAGTGCCTTCTTTGAATTAGAAAAACTGTATCATTTAGCCCACGGTTGTTTAGTAAATTGGCTTGGCGGCACGCAAGCTAATGCGGGGTAGCACTTCCAGTGTCTTGTTCCTGGCTTCTTATTACTTGAATTATAATTCAATGATCACCTTAGATCATGGGCTATTCATAAATCAGAAGCCTGACATCAGATGAAAAATTGTATTAATATATGAAACTTATTATATAGTACAAACTGCTCTCTTGATAAATTACATTGTTCAAACTTGACAATGATTGCATTTAAAACATTATTCCTGTTTGCTGTTTTACAGACTGAAACCTCTTCATGAAAAATTTACAATGCTCCTCTGTGTTTTGGAGTCAGAGGGCAATAGTGGCAAATGGCAGACAGAAACCATACTTTAGATTTGCTGGCAGCTGCAGAGGACAGAAAACACTTCTAAGGATAGGGCGGAAAGCCCTCAGCTGCATTCCCCCGATCTCCATTCCAAGCTTTATGAAGATACTAATTGTCCTCACCAGCAGAAGCACAGTAAATAATAAAATTTTAATTTCAGCTTACTGGATTGCTTTCTTCTCCTATATAGGTGTTTCAAAGAAATTTATAGTCATAAATGTTTCACAGAAATTTATAGCATGAGAGGAAAAAATAAAGGGGCAAACCCATGAAGTTTAATTTGAATTGAGGCCGGGCTCCTTAGATGATGCGTTATGACAAATGCTTTTCGCCAAGGCTGACTGGGTAACTCAAGCTGTAGTTCCATATTATTTACATTAATTACATGAAGGCGGCTTTGTTAATGGTACATTCTGGTGTGGGTCGCAGCATGATATGCTAATGATCTAAGAAAAATCTGCATCTCCAATATTTATGATAATTTGTAACAGGAAATCGGGTTGCTTTTATTTCTTTCTCCTCACTAGAATAAAAAAAGTCAGTACAAAACAATTTTATTCAGAGAAGAAAGGCAAAAGTTCTAATCACCAAGACATTTAAGTGTTATAAACAAAAGAGAAGGCTCTTACTGTTAGGGGCGTTGTCATAGCCCATGACAAAGTGATAGTGCGGCAGCTCGGTGCGAGGTGCGCATCAAGCCGGACTGAGCAGAGAAAGCAGAAATGTAAAGTGCAACTTCCATCACCAAATTATCGCCTGCTGTTATATGTTCCCGCCCTCCATCCTCACAGCTACCATCAAAAGAAAGAAGCTAAGCTTCAGATAAACACAGCTAATTTACACTAAGGTGCATTCATTTCATGAAGGCTATTATGCTAGAAGATATTTGATATTTTTATAAAAACCATTACACCTTTTGAGAAACTTATGGTCAGACTGTATAATCCCTGAAGAATTAAAAAGAGAAAAATAGAACAGTCTATATGTATTAAATATCAGCATATTTAATTCCTATTGTTATTCTTATAAATTATGTCTAAACTTATAAAATGTTAAAAATAATAGTAATTTTGCCATTATGGCTTTGGGGAGTACCTAAGAGACAGGACTGTTCAAAAAACCAAATATCATATGTTCAAAAGACAAAGATTTTGTGTTTATTAATGTTTAACTCATGCTACCTATATTTTCCAAAGACTAAAACAATTTTAAACAGATACCTTATTTTATTATTTAGGAGTCAATAAGCGTCAATAAACCTCAGATATTTTTGGCATGATACAATTATGTACTTTCAAATTAATAAGGTCCTCTTGGGAGCAAAAGTTCCTATATAAATATATCCTATTATAGAGAATAGAAAAACAAAAAATCTTAGGAAAAACCTAGAGATAAGATGCTTTTGCAGATGTTTTGCATTAAAACTAGAACCCAAATTCTTATGTAGCAGTGTGCTTAAACACAAGTTATTAGTATGTTCAGATTTTTAAATCTTATTTAAATATAATAACAGCTTAAGGTTTTAAAATGATATGTAATTTTTCGTAAAACAGGTAATTAGACTTTCTAAAAACCAGACATTGGAAACAATATTGAGAATATTTCTCTAATCTATAAACTGTGAGTACAGGGTTTAGACAGTCTATGTTCAATATGATTAAGAGAATTCGGGATAGTGATCATCTCTGGAGAAAGGAAAAAGGATATAATCACAGAAGACTTCAAAGGTAATGGTTACATTCTAGGTCTTAAGGTACACGGGAGTTACATGGGTGATGGTATCCATCACTACTCTTGGTACAACAGGACATACAAGATATGTGCATGTACAATATACACACATGTATCTATACATGTATATTGTGTGTGTACAATATACACATGCACTGCATATATGTTTACACATATATGTAAATATACACACATGTATATTGTGCGTGTACAATATACACATGCACTGATTATATGTTTACATCTAGTAGATAAATATATATGGATGTAGTATGCCTATACATTGTGTGTGATACGAATTGTATATAGTATCGAGAACAATGATATATATATGTGTATGTGTATATATACTATCATCAAAAGAATAAAGTTGAGGAAAACATAACAAAATCTGAATAAAAATTTTTAAGAGAGGAGAGAGTACTTCTCAAAATTTTCATGGGCAAATTAATATATTCCTATGCCACAGGAACTCATAAAAGCTCAGAAATGGCACATGGCCTCCTAAGTGAATGCTTCTATTATAGATACAAAACCACAACAATGAAAAATAGTGTTCCTTATAGAATCATCAATACTTATTATAGCAGGAATATGAATTTGGTAAAGAAATCATTTATATAAGTAGCTCATCATATGCTAATTAGCAGAGACATTTCTCAGAGGAAACATTGTAATAAAAAATTTTAGAATACCACATAATCTTAAAAATTACTTAGTCCAACACGCTTATCTTAACCACTGACAAACAAAATTAAGGGGTTTCATATCCTTAAGCTGCCAGGGAGTGGGAACATCCAGTTCTCTTGCTCCTTCTCGTAGGACTTTAGTCATAAAACACAGTCTCCTGGACCCCTAATCCCAGGAGGCGGACAATTCTGGTGAAGGACATTAAACCACTCAAGTTGATCCAGTAAAGAAGCCAGACAGACTGAGCTGGGCTGGGCTCACTCACTCATCCACCAAACATTTACAGACCATCAAATAAATGACAGGTAATATTAAGAGATCTGGAAATTATACAATGAATAAATTCTGCCATGAAGCCACGAGAAATTGTCCAAGGGTTTCCCACTGATATTAGGATATCGGTGATATTTGGATAACTCCTTCCCACAATCTTGAAGACCTGAAGCGATCCAGGCCTTGCTCATACCTCTCCAACCTAAACTGTCACTAACTTCTTGCTTTACCACGTATCAGCCACATCTGCCATTTATAAAACTTGGAAGGTCAATGTCTTTATTTTTTGATGGGTCAGTGGATAGGTGGCTGGGTGGACGAACGGGCAGGCGGCTGGATACATACAAAGTCTAACAGCGACACAGACACGTCAGCCCATAATAACCACATGCAGTAAGACGCAGTTTGGGAACTAAAAGAAAAAGACGAGCTCTTAAAAAGTTTATGCTTCAAGCTCAATGCTAAGATCGGAGGCCCATCAGGTTCTTTAAAACTTCTGAAAAAGATTAAAAATAAAAAGCCTATTTTAAAAAGTCTAATTATGCTAAGGAGACAACTCTGGCCTGGATCTCAAGACCTCTCTGGTCGCTTGGACACATCAGTTCAGAGGTCCAGGATCTGCTTCTTAATGACAAAATATAAGAATCATGTAATTGAATGCATAAGAAGTAAAATCTCCTCCTAAGCACCTTGGTTCAATGAACAAAAGCTCCTCCATCTGTTAATTGGAAAACAGAAAGCTTTCTATGATTTACTCTATAAAACATGAAGGCCATAAAAGTATGCTGAGAAATCGGAGCATTTATGAATCGCCACAGACAATAGCTAGTGAGCTAGAAGCATTAATTGCAAACTCTCTGACAATTCAGATAGTAAGTCTTTTTAATCTAGGGTATAAAACATGTGCAAGCTTTTGATACACTCTTTTCCTTTCCTAAGGACAAAAGTGAGTCTCCTCAGCAAGACCAAATACCAGTCAACATTATCTACACTTGGAAACTAATCACACCTTATTTTTCCCTTAGGGAATCATAATTTGAATTAAATTCAGATATTAATAAATTTGACCAATTAAAGTTGACCAGAAATTTGTATATAAGAAAAAACAGAAATCTTTTACATACTACAAGATTCAGAACATTTTAATGACTGTATTTCAGATGTGAAATACTCCTATCATCACATAAATCAAATACAATGCCACAAAACCTTTAAAAAATTATCTGCAATTGATTTTTTATAAGGCATTGGTTATGACTGACAGCCCATTCTTCAGAATAGATATCCCAGCTATTAGACTATATTCTATAATTCAGACATGGATGTAAGCCAAGTTCACATCTTTCTCTGTCCTACTCTAAATCTAAGAATTTGACAGAGGGGTACCTGGGTGGCTCAGTGGGTTAAGCCTTTGCCTTCAGCTCAGGTCATGATCTCAGGGTCCTGGGATCGAGCCCTGCATTAGGCTCTCTGCTCGGCAGGGAGCCTGTTTCCCCCTCTCTCTGCCTGCCTCCCTAGCTGCTTGTGATCTCTCTCTCTGTCAAATAAATAAAATCTTAAAAAAAAAAAAAGAATTTGACAGAGATTTCATACTGGAGAAAATTATAGAAGTGAAATAGTGCTGGATGCTTATCTATCATTTCTGAAGCTCTGTATCAGGCAGTCTCACTAAATTAAGAGTTCAGGAGATTAAGTTACAAACTAAGAAAAAAATATTCAGAAATAATAGCACTATATTCAATAGCCTAAATTAATATGAATTATAAAATAGTCTTCATTCTATTAATAATTCCAGATTTTGCTGCAAATTGAACTTAGAAATGTTAAAGTTACCTTATTTTGATATACCTAGTTGGCAACAGAAAAAACAACTATATGCAGTATTGCCTTCCCTCAAAAATTATATATGTTCTCTCACACCTGTTTAATTCAAGGCTAAAAATCTCAAAATGCATCTGAAACCAAAGTAAAACCCAGGACAAGCGTGTGTGTGACCACAATTAGGCATATAGATACACAGAGGAACACAGGGATTTTTTTAATGCTAACAAACTGCTCTAGTTTTCTATTTCCTAACACTCTGGGTGCGTATCCGTTCCTCTGCTGAAAGCGTGTGCTTCAAGTATGATGAGCAAGGACCCCGTTCTGCAGCCACAGCGATGTGGCAGGCATGGGTCTAACATGAGCGCACGGACATCTGTTACGGATCATCTTCTGCCCCTTCTGGAGAGACTGCTCTAAATTTTATTCTAGACGCCCTCACGTTTTTGACAACCTGTACAGCCAAACATTTCAGCAAAATTTCCGAATTAATGCTGAGAGCACTTTGCAACGTTGTGTTCTGTATTGTTCACTCTTGCTGATTGTGTCCTAAATAATAAACTGTGGCCTCTGGCGATTTTTCTCAGAATGTTGATGATGAGAACCCATTCATCTAAATCTGCTGGCCAGTGGAATAAAATAAATCAAGAATTTCCCAAATATAACAATATTTGTGTTCCGTAGATAATTGATGGCTGCAGCTGCACTAATTAAAACCCATCTGAGTTTCATTAATCTTGGTCACCGGGACCAATTGCCATGCACCACACCTCGTGCAAAGCCTCGTGCCCTTGCGTTCCGGTCACACTCAGGTGGGCCTTACTCCTAAACTTCCCAGGGTGATGTGAAATATTTCAGGTTGATATGTACAATAAGCATAATACATAAAAGTAGGGGGCCATTTAGGACAGATCTCTGATTGTCAGACTCTTAATCATGAAAAGAATGAATTAAATATCTTCTATCAGTTAACATTTTTATTATATCCATTTTCTCCTTGCTAAAAAAGAAAGCAATGTGTCAATAACGTGTGGTTTACGTAAAGACCTCCAGGACTAGTCATACAGACTAACGACAGACTAACGATGACTACAGTGCCTTACAGGTCACACTCGTGCGCAGTACACACAGCTCTCAGGGATACCTGCACAATCTACATTAGAGAAAATACATCTGAATGACAAGTTGTATTAAGATACCACTGCCACACACTTGGTTTGTAAAAATAATCATAAACATTTCTCAATGTAAATTTTTCTTCAAAATCTATCCTAGACAAGGAGCAGAGTTTTTCGAGCAAACCAAAGAACATTATAAGCAACGGTTGGCAGACACATGGAATCCCTATTGTGGGAACTGTTCTTACTGACCTCTAAATTATTACCCAGAAATACAGTATGGATCCTAGTTACTAACTCTCTCCAGAAATATTTACTAAGAGTCTGAAGTGTGGTTTCAGACGCTCTCTGATGCAGGCGCTGATGACACAGCAGGGGGCAAAACCACCAAGTCCCCACTCCCATCCACAGGGTTTGGTCTCTCTAAGTGCGCGGAAGAGAGCATAACCGAACAAACATAGAATGTGTCACAGGGCGGTAGGCGGCACAAAGCACAACCAAGCAGGGGACCTGGGAGGGGGAGGGACTAGGTTAAGTCACGTGCTCAGGGAAGCTGGTTCTGACAGAACACGGTAGGAGCAGACCTCCAGCAACTGAAGCTTTCAGCCAGTAAAGAGAGTATGAATAATAAAGGTTTACGTTCAGGCATGGTTAGACATTTCATGGAGCCAAAATTTTCCCAGATTTCATACATTAGACTCAGGTCTCAAGTTTGTCAACCCTCAAGTGGGGTACAGGCTCTGGAATCCTGGCACGTGGCGGGTGAACTAGTTGCGGGGGGAGGGAGGGAACCGCGTGGCCGGAAAACAGACAAGGAGGAATTACAGCGGGATCTGGAACACCAACTTATAGTTGTGTAGTAGTTTCAGAAGTAACAAATCTGAAGAATTCTACAAGAAACAAGTCAAAGGAGAGGGGAAACTGGGCAACAATGAGATCTATCCTTGAAAGAGAAGGAACAAGGGCGCCTGGGTGGCCCAGTGGGTTAAGCCACTGCCTTCAGCTCAGGTCATCATCCCGGAGTTCTGGAATCGAGTCCCCTATCGGGCTTCCTCTGCTCTGTAGGGAGACTGGTTCTCCCTTTCCCTCTGCCTCTTCCCCTGCTGTGTGCTCTCTCTCTGACTGTCAAATAAATAAAATCTTTTAAAAAAAGCAGGGATAGGGGGAGGATATTTACAAAAATTCTTGGTAAGTTTTGACTTAAACATTTAAAAAATATGAATAAGATAGAACTTTAAGAACCAAAAATACTACACATTATGGTGATCATTAAAAAAAAAAAAAAAAACTTGCTAAAAAAGTTCTTTTATTCCAACAAAATACACTCTAACAAAGAAAACAACATGCCATTTCACCTAATACCTACTCTATAGTTTCAAGATAACTTTCAGGAACGTGGCTCTTTTTTTCCTGTTAATTTTAACATAATAGTTGATACCCAAAAGGTCTCCTGCTTTAATGATGAGCCTCTACAAGAACAAAAAAAAAGACTTATTCATTAAAAAAATACGCCCATAACAGTAAAAATAAAATTTGCTTTGATTGTTAGCTTACCTTATATGCATTGAAGGGAAACTAGACACCATACAATTCAATTTCAACATTCCATGGCTTATGAACACACTGGTTCAAACGGCAGGTTCCATTCTTAGTATTTTCTTCAGAAATCAGCACTCATCTCCCTAAGAAAACAGGCTAAACATGCTCAGATCGCCCAGCACCTCCACAGCTGCTTACGCAGCACCACCTACGTGGTATGTGCACTGCCTGAGTAGGTGCCCAGTAGCATTTAGGGATACGCTAGACTGAGGAAGGTCGGGAGCCTAGGGACCACGGCACGTCCGTTGTTCTGCTTGTTTGCTGTTGCAGAGGAAAAATCTTACTGCACAACGTCTGACTGCTCCTAATGCCCCCACACACCCGGACAACTCCCCACCAGTCCCACCAACCCGCCCACGTGCTTCCTCGTGTAGACATTCTCAGAGACTTCCCACATAACGTCTCAGTGACTCCCCACATGCCTCTATAAGGTGGACACTTAGAGATGAACAATAGGACAAGAAAAACAAAATAATGCACGTGAAGTCATATGACAAGTGTCACGGCAGGAATCCAATCGAAGTCACATGTACTGTAAACCCGTGTTTTGCCTTTTCATACAGAGTGTGGCAAATGATGCTGAATTTCCAAACTAGATTCTACTGTGTGCGAGTCTTTGAAGACCATCTAATATTCAAGCATATGTAACAGAACAAAGGCCCAAGTTAGGAGAGGTGACCCAGTTTGGAGAGGGTAAACATGGAAACAGACATTAGGTCTTCTAAATTGCAATCAGAGATCTTTCCACCCCAATGCAGGGGACAGGGGCAGCACTCCGGTATGCAGAATATGCAGTTTAGGAGGAGAGAAAAAAGAGGTCATCAGCCTTAGGGACAATGTTAGCTGGTGGCTCTCTAAAGATCACCATTCAATGAGTTGGAGATATATAGCATAAAAATATAAAGTACAGTGCCCCTTGAACAACATGTGTTTGAACTCATGGGTCTACTTTTTTATAAATATAGCAGAGAACCATAAATGTCTTTTCTCTTATGATTTTCCTTTAAAAAAAAAAAAAAAGGGTTGATTTATTTGAGAAATGGAGAGGAAGAGAAATCCTAAGCAGACTCCTCACTGAGCAAGGAGCCCAATTCGATCATGACCGAAAACCAAAACCAAGCGCTGAATACCTAACGCACTGAGCCACCCAGGTACCCCTCTTCCTTGTGATTTTCTTAATAACATTTTCTTTTCTCTGGCTCCCTTTATTGTAAGATACAGTATATAATACATGTTAACACATAGAATATGTATTAACCAACTGTTCATATCACCGATAAGGTTCCAGTCAATGGTGGGCTACAACTCATCGTTAAGTTTTGGGGGAGTCAAAATTAAACATGGCTGGCTTTTCAATTGTACAGGGGTGGGTGTCAGTGCCCCTAAAACTCACACTGTTGAGGGGTCAGCTATATTTAATGAATTTGTCGTTCTTTACTTTGTTACACTTTCCAATTTTCTAGCTTCTACAAAACCCAAAGCGGAGAATACAATGTTCATTGACAACACATATTCAGCAGTAGAATTTGAGCTACTTTTGATGAAACTGAGCACTCAGTATCTCCTGTTACAAAACTACCTCATGCATGTGCACACAGACACCATCTGGAGTCAGACGCGCTACCATTGCGCCATGAGGTCACTACAGACACCATCTGAACAAAGCCTCCTGTGGGCTCCTTGTTTCCCATTCTATGCCAGAGAAAGAAACTTCCCCATTTTATCCACAAAGTTCACATTACCAAAACCAACCAACAGCACTGCAAATATCGAGTAGTAGTCACAGAAATGAGAAGTGTCCTAATCCACTTAGACCAGAGGAAGTGGCAAATACTGTTGCCACCAAAACCAATTTAAAACCCGTTTACAAATGATGGTCATGAATGACACTTCCTTACAAAATAAGAGTGGCATCCTGTTGTCTTTTCCAAACTCTCTTCGGCCACAACGAACCTAGAAGCGAGACACATGACTTTTCTTTTTTGCAGCTCAGGCTTATTTTTTTGTAACTTCTTCTAAAACTTTCTAAGGTTTTGTGGTTTTAATGTTCATCAAAGAATTTCAAAATTTTCTAATTAAGCATCACCTGCAAATGACTGCCTTGTTTTTACTTCAAATAATTAATAAACCTCCTTTGGATGTGAGAAAGTCATTATGTACCATGACAACCCACTGGTCAGTCCTTAATATTTTGCAATTCAAATCACTATTAAGCTTTCTTCCTGGTCTTCAGACCTGTTTCAATAAAACAGGTAACTTTAGAAAACAATTTTTGTTTGTGAAAAATCCCATATGAGTTCAGGATTGTTATACTCTAGTGTATATATTGAAGTAAATGTTTATTTCTAGAAACAAATGAATTTATGGACTAAAGAAAGATACAGCACCTCTAAATTGAAGAGTTTCTCCCTCAAAAGTCTAGCTAAAAAAGAAGTCAAGTGCACACATACAAAAAACCCTTAAGTAAGGGAGAAAAAGAAGTACAACATGTTTAAAAAGACTGCCACTATAAGAGAAGGATAAAAAAGGGTCTGAGATGCAGGATGGTTTCCTTATCTCTTACTGCATTTTATAAATGTCATAAAATAAAGATGATTATTTTAAAGTAGAAAAAAAAACTTTTTTTTTTTTCTTAAATTAAGAGGTATCACACTGGGAGAATCCTTTCAATGACTAGAAAAAAAAATATGGTCACACAATGCAATTTGCTGACAGCAGACATATACAATGCATGTTGTCAACTTTCTCCTTCATTAACCATATGACAAAGCTCTGTTAAAAGTACAAGGGGAGGCCACGGGAGGAGTTGTCTCCACCTGAATTTCTGTTGGCAGTTTCTTCCTCATGTTTGTCAAGACAGAAAGAAAGATTTTTTTTTTTTAAGTCTTTAGTTTAAGGAGAAAAAAGAAAAAAAAAAACAATAGGATTTTCCATTCTTGGTGAAAGTCAGGGAAACCTGGAGACTCGGGAGTTGTAAGCTTAGGGTTTATGAACTGAAATTCAGAAGTCAAGGATTACAGTTTTGAAGTGGGAAAAAGTCTTAAGAGTAAAAGATATGAGGCCAAGACTTTTTCAGCTAAAGCCTGAAAAGAAAAACACATAGAGGCTAACAGCAGAAAAAAGGTGTGACCTACACCACAGACAATGCCAGAATTTTGATTTCTGTTAGATCTCGCCATGCATGCATGGATGCATACACACACACATGCACACAGGTAGATACGCATCTGTGCATGCATGTATGTGTTTGTGAGTACTTGTGTGTACACAAGCACGCATACACATTTGCATGTGTGTACATTTATGCATGTGTGGCTTTGTACACATGCAAATGTGTGCACATATACATGTCTGTGCGTGCATTTTGCACACATGTGTATGTATACAGATCTCCTTCAAATTCTTGTTCCTCAAGGGTTATGCTAAAGGACTGTGGGCTAAATCATCATTTTTTTTGGTTTGGGTTATTTTGATTATTTTTTCCTAAGAAAGAATACAGAAAATTCAGTATAAATGTAATTTGACTTCAAAAATAATCAGTTTTTCAGTCCACGAAACCAAGATACCTCCTGAAAAAGCAACCTTGGAGGACCATTGTGAGAAAAGTCCAACAGTTAGCTACACACAGGAAAACTTCATGTAAACCACTTCTGAAGGCAAAATTTTCACATTTTCTAGAGGTATTCAATATTTAAAAGAAAATTTTGATGCCTTGTGGAAAGGCCTTAAGTACTACACACTGGCTCAGACTTTGTAAAAAAGGATTTATTACTGCCACGCCTACCAGCATTTCATCAAAACTGGTACCACTTTATGGTGTTGGTTATTACTATATATGAAATTATTGAAGACCAAGATTCTTTGTAAAAATTCTTACCTTTTCCCCAAACTTGTAAGATAGCAACAGCCATTTCTGAGATTCATTTTTACTCCCGATTCACTAGCATCTCTCAAAAATAAGTTCTAAGGATTTATGAAATTTAGATAACTTCCTAAACACCATAAATTACATATGACAGCCACGTGGATATGTATTTACTCGAATTTTCAAGGAATTTTTTTTATTTCAGTTTTAAGCATGTACATTTACTAATTCCTCCTGTCTGGGACCTCATTTCCAAGTACATGGGCTTGTTCTCCTGTTTTAATAACTTAAAAATCAGCTTGGTAGTACAACTACTGTAAGTTAATTTCATTAATTTTACCTCTCCCTTCATTTACAAATGGATTTGCTTATAATCTGGTACTACTTTTTTTTAAAAAAAATACTTGTAAAAGGTTCTTAATTCAAGATAACACCTTCTGCAAGAATTAACTCAGGTTGTTTTGTTTAAATTCAACATTTTCTTGTAGAACTTGTATATTGTATACAATGTATATTTCTGAATTTTCTTCAAATACTTTAGGATTCACATAAATTTCTGAATTTTCTTCAGTGTTTATTTGTATATTTCTGAATTTTCTGAATTTTATATGTATATTTCTGAATTGTATATTTCTGAATTTTATGTATATTTCTGAATTTTCTTCAAATACTTTAGGAGTCACATAAATTTCTAGTTATAATAACACAATGTCCTTTTGTTGTTGAAATGACTTAGAAATGCAGTAAAGTTATGAGCTCGAATTTTCTTATTTTCTTTGTAAACCAAAGGAAACAATTATGAAATGAAAGGAATTAAATGAGAACACAAAGCATTCTTCATTTCATAGGACTTGGTCGATCACTAATCCTTATTAGAATGAACACAGAAAGGAAGCTACTCCCTTATCATGTAAAGAAAATTGCGATTTTTATAATGTGTTTCCAAATTAAGAAGCTGCAGAAACTAGTTCTGGCTCTCTCCTCGCTCCTAGTTTTGAGAAAAGACCCTCTTAGTAGCTGGTCTGGCAAAAAACGAGTTGGTTGGTTGCACACACGTGTGCAACAGCACACACCCGACAAGTGGAACTGAGCGCCTCTCTCATTTCACAGCTCTTCGATTTTTTTCAATTATTAGAGATTTTGAAGTTACAAGGAGGAGAGTTCAGGTTGACTAAAATTAAGCAAAAACCCTCCACTCTTGCGGGGATCTCTTCTGCCCTTCTTGTTGCCTTCCGAGCCTGGCCCCCTGAAGGCAGCAGAGCGTCCTGTTCTCTTTATATGGGTCACAGATGGCCCGAGCCACATGCTTTCCTCCAGAATCATCAATCAGCATCACTTGGCTTTTCTTCTTTCTGGTATTTCACTTTCAGACCTCGCCTTTCAATCATGAGTTGCGTGACTATGTGCCCTCAGCCTCTTCCCCATCGGCTCGCCCCCCGATTTATTTAGGGCAGACCATCAAGGGCTGGTTTAACTCTGTGTATCTTTTACTGGCTAACTTTCAAAACTGCCTCTGGGGCACCTTCTGGGCCCTTTCAGATTCCTTACAAATGAGCACCTTAAAAAGCCATCTCCTTATTTTTTTTTTTCCTCATACATTCCCATTGTGACAATTCTAAACATAGGACTCTGTCATTTTAAACACTTACGTTTTAAAAAATTGAAAAATTTTGAAAAACTGTTAGATACTGTTTTCATTGTTTCTTATAAAAGATACTACCACTATCTCACATATGTGTAACATACATAGGTCTTTTTGAAGCGTATGCGGACTCTAAGCCGTAAGGTAACATAGAATTCCAAAAGCTGTTATAAGATAAACATAGAGATAAATAACACATCATCCAAATGAGTTTCGTCACTCCTCATAAACACTTTGTGTGTTAATGAGCACATGCTACGTGGAGGAAGGAGAACAAGCAATCAGCTGTGCCTTTAGGAACCTGGGGTCCGGAGAGACACTGCCTCCCCCGGCAGAGGGTGACACTCGGACACGGGCGCACCTGGTCCTCAGGAGAACTCGGCACCTGGAGGGGCACTTCCTCCGTCTGTGGAAACTCAGGGAAGGCTGAGAAGCACGGCTGGAAGATGAGCAGAATGGAGGCAGGCAAGAAGCTATGCGAAAGCAAGGCACAGTCAGGGAGATGGAAGAAATTTAGCACGACCGGCCGTAGCCAACAGCGAGAGGACAAAGACAGTAATAAAAGGGAAGAGGAAGAGGTAAGAAGGTCAGACCACAAAAGCTCTCTAGATCAGGACTTGAGTTGAGGTTAATTAAGACTGCAACCGTTTTAAGTTCATCTTCCGGAAATCTGATACCTCTCTCTGTATATTTAATACCTTACAAATCTTTTCCTGAACTGTATTTAATATTTAAGCTAAACGGTATATTGAACAGAAGATAAAATTAGCATTTTTGTCAGGCAATTATTGAGGCGATGTTACATTTACTATTTGAGGTATTATAAATAAACTCAAATGGAAAAACAAAGCTTATCCCTTCAAGGAGCTGCTGTTACCCTATAAGGTGAAGTCCGTACATTCATTCATAAATTTAATACTTATTAAACCGTTCTAGCACAGATCCAGGCAATGGAAAAAGGAAAAAAAAAAAAGATCTAAGCAAGATTTTGGGATTCTTTGAGCATAAGCTCATTCCCTCCATTGTAGATACAAAGACTGTGAGTAAACCACAGTATCAAATAAAATAGTATTTTGTAGTTAAGTGCATATGAAGAGTATGGACAAAAAAATTCCTTCACTAGGCTGCTGTAGTCTGTAAAACACCTGTAATTATTACTTTTAAACAAATAAAAAAGTGAAGATGGATGGGTATGGTGTACTTTCATTAATTTTGTTATCAGATATCTCTATCAAAAATTAATTTTTAACCTCAAGTAGTTTTGATCTGATAAATTAAGGTTGATCAAAAGACACAGAGTTTAGAATTAATATTTATTTATTTTTGTTTATTGGATTCTTTGGCTTACTTCAATGGAGGGTCAGTTTCTAATGAAGACGAAGCAGCAAGTGCTCAAAAAGTGGTAATTAAATTACTAGAAAAACAAAAATATTGTAACACGCACATGCCTGATACAGTCATTCATCAACAGGTTACTTTTTTAAGCATCACCCACTACCGCTCAGTTTCACAGACAGATGGGAGAAGCATTTTCTTATCCAAGGACTCATGAAGACTTCTTATGAGACTGCACAAGTAAAGAATAAAAAGAATAATTTATGTAAAGTAAGCAAACATTTGTTTAACACATTCAACAAGTCAAAGTAAATGGAAATAAATCACACTAAAAAAAAAAAATCACTAGGGAAATCTTCAGGGGTCTAAAAATGGTCACTGCTTTTCAAAAGACAGCCGAGTGACTGAAACAGGAACAGCACAGTGAAGAGGGAGACTGCTGGAATGGCCAATCCGAACAGTGTCAGCACTGCATGAAACGTTGTAGGTCATCATGAGGAAGATTTAAAGGCATTAGTAAACGAGAATTTTAAAATCTTGGATGCAGTACTTTTTTTTACATAAGCAAATATGAAATAATGTATTTCAAATATGAAATAGCACATGTAACAATGTTATAATGGAGTTTCAAAGAGGCTATAAATTTATGGGCCAATACAGAGAAAATGAAATTGGTTACTGAATTAGAGTCGTCAAGATACTTTCATTAGACACCTGTCATTTCTAAAACAGTTGCTAGGTGGTATAGGCAATTCAACAATGAATAAAATAATCTAAGATCTCAAAGAGCTGACAATTTAGTACATAATATAAAGAAGAAAAATCTTAACCAACTTTCTCAAAAAATAATAATGCCGTAATGTCTTTATGAAAACACAAAGATTAAAGAAATCTAATTCCTAAAACATTAGGTTATGAAGAATAAACATTATGAATTTTTTTCTAAGATCTATAATAAAGAACTTTAATCCAAAGAGTACATTTTCATGATCAGAAAATCAACGTTTACAATTGTAGGGCTGTAACCCTAGCAAAAGGGTGCAAACTTAATCGTGTGACAGTCTGAAGGACTCAGCTTCTCAGAACCTGATATTTTTAAGGGACATGTCGGATACCTGAATCTAAAGGTGACCTAGAAGACTGCCTGTCCCTCTTTTTCAGTGACTTTCATCTCTAAAGTTCCCAAAAATCTATGCACTTGACCCAAATACATCAATGTCGCTTTAGGAAAAAACCTTCCCTTCTTTTTCAGTATCTAGTATAAGAGCCTTGAAATGATTCTAAAATTAACATCATTAGCCCTGACCTTTAAATTCATTTGTTCACTGAGGGCTTTCCACGCCTCAGGTACTGTTACAGGCACTAGGGTGGACACAGACAGTAAACAGGAAACACAAATACATAAATTATACTGTTACATAATTATTATTACAAGCTACCAAAATGACGCCAACCAGTTCACACACTCCTTGGACTTTCACATCAGCTTGCCGTGTCTGAGCGGGCTCCAGCCCATTACGACTCCAGAAATGCGGCAAGAATGATCGAGACAGCACAGAGGCACAGGGGTGAGGTATGTCCGGCAAGGAGACCAGTCCCCGGAGCAGAGTGCAAGGGAGACAGGGTGGCAGGAAGGTCAGGAAGGTCAGAAGTCTGACCACCTGCTCTGGCTCTGAAAGAAATGAGGCAGGGCAGGGTGCCGTGCGAGAGAATGATGATCCCGACTTTCCACATCGATGTGTTTGCAAGCTGAGAACAGACTTAGGAGGGAAGAAGGAATTAGTTAGGAAGATGCTAGAGTAATCAGACATGAGGGGATGGTGTTCTGAGCCATGATCTTGGAAAGGAAGTGACGAGAAGGGATCACGGTCTGAATATATTGTGAATCTCACGGACAAGATGTGGGATGTGAGAGAGGGCGCGGTCCAAGTTGACTCCAAAGTGGATGGCTCACATGCGCGAAGGGCAGAGTCTTCACCTACCAGGATAAAGAAGCTGACAGTGGAGCACTTGGGGGAGGGGGCTCGAAACAGAGAGGAATCACTCTGTTTCTGTAAGTTAAATTGGAGACATCTATTAGACCCAGAAGTGAAAAGACAACATCACAGATGGAGATCCCAGTGTCCAGTTCGGGAGCTCGATCTGGGTGAAGAAACAAACTTGACTTGCTGGCCCACAAACGCTAATGTCAGCCGCCACTGGAAGAGATCTCCAGGGCAATGATACAGACACAGATAAAGCAAGGACCAAGGCCTGCACCCACCCTTTAACATTTAGGATCTGGAGAGAATGAACAGAAGCCACAAAACAGACCAGACCAGGACACGTAAGGGACAAGAAAGTATAGTGTCCTAAAAGCCATGTGAAGAAGTGCACAGAAGAAGAGTCTTCCCAAAGTCTTAGATTTTCGACTCCCCGCTCTGCAGCTCTACAATAAGAACACTGGTCGGAAATCTCAGATCCCTGCATGCTGGAGTATGCGCAGGTGGGCGGTCTCCGACTGAACAGTAAACATCCACACAAAATTGGTCAATTTTCGTAAGATTCAACTTTGTCCACAAACACACTCTTGGCTGGCTTCCTCATTTATACAGTCTGTAGTGTTTTCTGTTTCCCACGTTATTCGTGGCCTCCATGAGGACATGCCACTGCCATGACCAACACCATTATCTCCTGCATCTTTCTGACTGCCCGATTTATTACTAATTCCCATGCTTTCCTGATAAAGGCTTCACAAAAATGTCTTTCGATACACATTCATAAACACATACAGAGTTTTTAGATATTTATAGTAGGGATACCTATCTACACCACCTAATCACTGGAAATATATTTTCCTACAGGTAAGTCAGTTCTCTGCACCAAATTGGCAAGGTTCTAGTCCCCAGTCATTCAATCAAACACTAATCTGTGTGTCTTTGTGAAAATATTTCCTAGAACTGATAACATCTAAAACCAGCTGACTTAAAGTAAGGCACATTACTGTAGTGGACCCTTAAACAACATGGGTGTGAGGTGCATGGGTGCCCTGCAACCTGGATCTCTCGATCTCTATAAATACAGTATAGTACTGCAAACATACTTTCTCTTCCTTATGATTATCTTAAAAACATTTCTCGTCTTTAGCTTTATTGTGGGAACACAGTCTATGATGCATAAAATACATGAAATATGTGTTAATCAACTATTTAAACGTGAGGAGTTAGCAGTAAGGCTTCGGGTCAATAGTAGGTTACTAACAGTTAAGTCCTGGGGGAGTCAAGAGTCATACGTGGATTTTCAACCACGCAAGGGGCTGGTGGTCTTAACCCTGTACTGTCTAAAGGTCAACCGTGCACCTATGCTGTTAGCTCTGCTTCTCAGGGAGAGCCCGGATGAATTAGTGTATTCAATGGTAACAAGTGTTCCAATGGTAACTATTCTAGCAATCTTGAATGGGCAATGGTGGCTGTTTTCCCTGCCAATACAGAGGTGCCTGGATGAAATGATCATGTACATGTATTAATAAAGTCCATTCTACAAGAACCCTGAATCACATTTATCAGCATGATCCAGAAGAAGACAAGTATACCAAATCCATGATAAACTGCCCTGGTTATTTTCATTAGTTTTAATATGCTTCTCTAAGCATTAAAAACAGCTGCTTTAAAAAAAAAAAAAGTAAGCTTTACTTATTTTCTCCTCCAAGTCCATTGTTAGAGAAAATAGTACAGTGAAACTAATGACATCAGAAACAGAAACACAGAACTTATGAACCACCTACAAATAATTAGTAACTCCCAGATAACCAAGAGTGGGGAAAAACGGAAAGATTACTGCTGACATGAAGTCATGGAAATTGCAAATAAAAGCATCTAAGAAAAGATACATATTCTAAAATCAAAGTATTGGAAACAAAAAACCTAGTTTAAATCAAACAAATAACCCAACATGTGCCTACTGACTCCCAGAGCAAGAAATGCCCATATCTATAAAGGATTGCAGAAAAAACTATCCTCTCTACTCACTGCTTACTATCTACAGTAGTGCTCCCCACCAATTATTTTGAGTTAAAATAACTAGAGCAAAGCAATGTAAAGCAACCTTTAATTAGATAAAACAAAGCACATCAATTTAAAAAAATGCTCCACTTTTGAGTAGCTGGTCATGAATGTGAAAACAATTAAGCTATAAATTACTTCCAGGAAAGAACTGTCAACATTGTTATTTAGGTTAGAATGCAAACATTTAAAAAAAAGAAAAAAAGACAGACAGACAGACAGACAATGAAACGAAGAAAAACCGCCGCAGCGGCAGGAAAGCGAATGTCCTGTAAGCAGCAAAGCTCCTCGAAGCTTCCCACACAGAGACAAGCCCAGGGGCAGCTGGGGAACCTCAACAGATTCCAACAGAATGTGGGCTTCACAAGGCACTCAGGTCACAGACTACAACTGCAGAATCACGGCCTGAGATGTAAAGTGGCACTTTCTAATAGGGCCACCCAGGCTCCTATCTTAAACAGAATAACATTCTTGGGATGGCAGATGGAAAGCAGCATGGAAAGGGAGCGTGTGTTTTTAAGGAGCACCTGGGAAGAGGGAGCAGAAGCAGGCCTGCATCTGTTTGAGAGTTTAGGGAGAACGGGGTGAGAAATCCAACAATTACAAAGAGAGCTGTCAAGAAGAGTGATCACCTGGAGAAAAAGTACAGGGTATCGATGACTAGCAGCAGTGAACAAAAAGCACGGACAGCAAAAGGAGACAGGAACTCCCCCAAGAAACAGCAAACTCTACAGCAATGATCCAGGGAATTCCCGGACTTCGCTGCCCCTCCTTACGGAGCTACTCCGTGGGGAAAGGAAGCAAATCTCTAGGCCAGAATAAACAAAGATGCCTGTAAAATACCAGACGTATAGTTGGATACCACGATCATGCTGAGACAGATGTTGTTGAAAGCCTTTTAAAAAGAAAGCCTTGAATAAAATTTCAAAGTTCTATAAGGTCAAACAAGGATCTGAAGAATGATGACAAAAATACGAAGAGAGTAAAAATCTCAGGACCACAGTACACAAGACTGAACTGAGCAGAGCCTACGAGGCTGTCAAGTCTCTACAAATGGCACAATGCAGTTTTAAGTGACCATGACATACTAAGGCAAAGTTCCAGGTAAATCAGAGTCTTTCCTTGCAATGTTACTCTTAAGTTTACTCAGGATCTCATACAGTCAAAGAAGGGGCAAAGGGTCTGGTTAATTATTTAGTGCAAAAAAAGCATGTGTGAGGAGATGGCTTTATGTCTGATTTTGACAACAAATATGTTTGAAAATATAAATCTAACGTAATTCAATAAAATGGTAAGGTATGTTCTGCCTTCTAAAACTCCCTCTGCACTAGCACAAACAGGGCTTTTAATAATACATAGCTTAGTAAAGTGCACCTGAGCCTTTAAATCTGGACACGTTCCCAAGTGTAGAATTAACAGCTTCATGACAGAACTAGAAGAGGACACTTGGTTCGCTTCACATAACATTTTTTTATTTTTGTATTTTGCATTTTTTGTGCTTTCTGTATGCTGAACCACTCTTAAAAAAAAAATGCTTCCTTAAGAAACAATTTTTAAAGTTACACGAAGAAAATTAAAAAGCAAACAATAAATCAGTACGCCCTCTTTAACAAAAATATTCAAAAACTTTAATAAAAGATTTTTATTATTTTTAAATATAATATAAATATTTTTTATATTTTTATTTTTAAAAATGTTTTATTTTTAATGATAAAAATAATGAACTTCTAAAAATAAAAGTTTACATTATTTTTAGCCTTCCGACAAAGAACAATTTTTGATGTATTAAAAGTGACTGATACCGAACGTAAATAGCTTGAATGTGACAACAATGTACGAGATGCAGGATACCGGTATGGTACGTGCAGCAGCAGGCATGAGTGGGTGTTCACAATCCAAACCGTCCTGAACAGTCCATCTCTAAGTCATCTGTACCTCTCTCTACATCTCCATTCTTTCGGATGAAATATACGAGGAGCTTCATAACATGACCATGTTATTGATACTCCTGAAAGCTAGTAAAGCCAAGAAAGGGAATACCATTTACCCTGAACACCATGAGGGTTTGGGGCACCAAGCTGCTCCTCTCACACACAGCAGAGTCTGCACATAACTTCCAGCCCCAAAGAACTTAACTACTCACAGTCTACTGTTCACCAGAAGCCCCGCTGATTTAACACACATTTTGTCCATATTTTGTATCCTGCATTCCTACAATAAACTAAGGGAGAGGGAAGAACATGTTATGAGGAAAATCATAAGGACAAGAAAAGACATTTACAGCACTGCAGTATAAAAAACCCATATAAATGGGCCTGTGCAGTTCAAACCTATTCTGTTTAAAGGGCGACTGTACTAGAGTGCTTATTTTACATGAGGATAAAACTAATTGAAAAGTAAAATCTCTGCAACCGCCCATGTACTGACAACTGGCCAGGTCTGCACGTGTGAAAATCCACCACAGGGACATAGCTGCAGGTTTTAGCCTCTGATGACATGTTAAGGATACGTGGACACAGGGACCTTTTATTGACTGCTGTTCAACTACTATGCTCTGGAAAAGAACCTCTCTAGAAGGGATGCTCTCAGTCTGCTTTCAGAGAATCTTCCAGAGCTGCTATCACCAAGGAAGATGTTAGAGACCCACCCCCTGTGGGTACAGGAGGAGCGGTGGCCGAGGCGGTCCTAAAAAGACAGCCACGGAGAAAGAAGCATGCTGCAGTCACTGGGTTAAGGTAGAGATGACATGGTAGGGACTCTGACCAATATCCCACCGTGCACACCTGGCCAGGTGTCCTCGGGTGTGCTCAGAGCAGGACCCGCCCGCTCTGGGAGAGGTGGTCACCAAGCAGGAGGCCCTGCAGGCTAAGCGGTGAGCTGCGAACCCTCACAGCCTTTCAAGGCCAAACAGTAGCATGAGATGTCAGGTCACAGGACACCAGAGCCAGAAAGCCGTTCCCAAACTCGACTCTGCTGAAGAACCCTTGCAGAACTTGCTAGAAGCAGGTATTATCTAGATGTTCCCTTGATGGCAGGCAGGGAAGAGAGGAAGGCTGTCACTTCTAGCGGTCTCCTCCGGTGACTCTGGCCTGGAGGGCAGGAGCACATTCTGGTCACACCACTGCGAAGGGTCACGAGTTTTATAACGGGGGTGGGGGGGGGGCAGGGGCCAGGGGGCGAGGGAAAGGCCACGGCCCTGGCGTGAGGGGACCAGCTGGCCGCGCCACCGGCTCCGACACGAGAGAGGGGAGCGCGGCGCGTCAGACGCGGGAGGACGCCCGTCCGAGCGCCACAGCCAGGGGGCTGTCCCGCAGCGCTGAGGGTCGCGGCCAGTGACCGAGCGCTGCGAGGGGTCAGCTGAGCGTGACCCGTCTGGTCACGAGACAGGCGCGCCGGGCACAGGCAGCAGCCGCCGCCGCAGAAGGACTGCGGCTCCCGTGGCGAGGCGGCGGCTGCCGCGAGCGCACGGGGACGGGGACGGGGACCGGGGACGGGGACCGGGGACGGGGACGGGGACGGCGGAGCGCGGCGCAGGACTCGGCATCCGAGCAAGGTCAGGTCGATGGTGCAGAGCCCGTCCCGCCGCTTGGATCCGCCGACTGCGGCCGCGAGGCAGCAGAGCCCGGCCGGGTTCCAGGTCGAGGGCGGACAGTCCTTGTCCCCGGACACGGGGCCGCGAGCATTCACGAGGGGTGGGCGGAGGCAGCTTCCGAGAAGGCTCTCCCGGGGGACGACCGCCGGGGGACGACCGCCGGGGACCGGACGCCGGGGCAGAGCCGCGGCCCGAGGCCCTCGTCAACCCGCCCCTCGGCGCGCTGCGGGGCCGTCGTCGCACGCGAGGACCCGCGCCCGAGGCGGGCGGGCCGGCCCCGGTCGTCTGGAGACAGGACACGGCTCTGGGCGCCGCTGCCGTCCTGCCCCCCGCGCGGAGCCGCGCACGGCGGCCGGGGACGGAGCGCGGACTGTGCCCCCGGGGCCGGGCCGGCTGGAGCCAGCAGCAGCCGGCAGGGCGGGCCGGCCGGGGCTCACCCGCGGGCTCCAGCGACGCGCCCCGATGCTGCCCGAGAGGACACGGCGGGGACACGGAGACTCCGCCGACGGGGCAGGGTGCGGCCGCGGGAGCCGAGGGAGGCCTCGGGCCGGCACGCGGAGGGCAGCGGCTCGGCCGCCCCCGAGCCGCCGCGGGAGGCAGGCGGGCCGTGATGGAAAGATTCTGAGGATCGAGAGGCTGTCGGTCCCTTGAACTTTTATACACAAGGCCTCCAAGTAAATGCCCACGACTGAACCTGTGTCTCCTCTAGTTTTTAACTCCTCTTCCCTTCGCCTCATTTCAAACATCTTACAAGAATTCTTCCATTATACTGGGTCCCATTGAGCTTCCAGAAACATCTATCTTGCCACACGCTCCCTTTCTGCTCTAAGTGTCCTCACGCCTGCAGTCCACTTTCCCCACTGCCTGGACAGTGGCACCTGCCACATCATCGCAGCAGCACGAGGGGTCACGTCTACACCCACAGAGGCGGGGGCCAGTTCATCCCACCGTGCCTCCTGCCAGGACAGCCGACACTGGAAGCAAAGTGTCCTGAACTCCACCGCCTTCTCAACAGTGAGCTGAAGGAGGAGTGGCAGGTGTGTCGGTCCCACCGCTCTTACAGGGCCGGATGCCTGCAAAGGATACAGAGCGGCAAAGGTGAGTTCTGGACAATCAGGGTTCATTCTGGGAGCTCTTTCCAGCTCAGGAAAAAGACTCTGAGCTAGAAGGAGTCCTACACAGATGCTCTGAAAATGGACCAGGGCTGACAACTACTCTAAGAAGAAGCCCTTCCAGGCTAAGACAGTCAACAGAAGGGCCAATTCAGCCTTTTCTGTACTTAAAAAAAGAAAAAGAGAGGAAAAGAGAAAAAGGAGAGGCAGCGTGAGGAGATGAGAGAGGACAAGGAAGGGGAAAGAGTGCAAGAGATCTCTTCGTGCCCAAATCATTCTATTTTTCCAGGCAAAGGTAACGAAGAAATAAAGAAACTGGGTCACACCTGTGACAAGGGCCCACAGAAACAGAAACCAAACACAACTCACAACTCGAGAAGCGTTTCTGAACCAGCTGACACAATTTTATCCATACTGGCGGGGACAGTGATCTCAATTAGCAAGCTGCCTTAAAGGGACTCCTGAGCACTCCCAGGGTTAATCATGGATTCTACTGCACTGCTACTGAACAAAAGAAAAAAGGTAAATATTCTAAAGTTTAAAAAAATTAGATTTAAAAAAAGAAAAACCTCAGGGTACAATTCTTAGGAAAGATTATTTTTAGGAATCATGAGAAATTAAAGATTCTCAACCACATAAACTCAGGATGAACACGTGCAGCTAACCTACCATTTGTGGCGTCCACTTGAATGTCTGAAAGCTGTCTTGGTATTAAGTGTTCATAAAGGAATCCACCACCCGCCCCACACTCCTCAGATGCTCTCTCGCCCAAGACTCGCCACTTCAGCAGAAGGAACCACAGTCCACGAACCGCTCACAGCACAAACCTACACATCATGCCTTCATCCGCTTTCCTCATGCCCTCACTATGTAGTCTAGCAAACCACCCTTTGGTTTATCACCAGGCCCCACAATCCACCCCATTACCCTGTCCTCACCGCCACCATCCTGCACAAGTCACCTGCATCTCCAGCCACAATGGTGATAACCCACTCCTTGCCTAACCCCTGGATCGGCCTGAGTGACTTTTCAAGGACACAGGAGATCTTGAACCTCTCCAGGGCCTTTCTGTTAACCTCAAGATACAGCACACAGCCCTTCCCGGCACCCACAGGCTCTACAGGAAGCGGACCGGAGACTTCTCGGAGGACCTCTCCCAACACCCTCACCCCTACCGATGACATGCGAACCGAACCAGTCTCGCTCTGCTCTGGGGACTCTACCCAGCTCATCCTGGTCAGGGCATGTGTGTGCGTTCCTCCTGCTACACGGCCCGCAGTCGCCGGCCCCAGTGCTGGAGCTGTCCTCGTCACCCTAGTCAGAGCAGTACCACCCTCCATACCCAGCTCATTCCTTACCCTGTGGGTTGAAGGAACATGGTCTCATTTATTGTTCTTACTGGTTTCTAGGCTATTTCTACAGCGCTGGAATGTAGGTTCTCTCAAGAACAGGAACCTGGTCTTTCTTACTTGTAACTGTGTGCTCGGCCCTTACACGGGTGCCTGGAACATGCCCCTGCCCCCTGACACGGGCCCTTACAGGAGGATGCAGCCCTGGGAGGCACAGGTGTGCCCCATCTCCTGGTGACAGCGTGCACCGTGTTTGGGTCCCTTGTGACATAATCGATTCAGAAGTGTTCTGCCTGACTCCTGGAGACATCTTAATACAACTCCTAGAATGAAATTTACCTAGCTTCCTCATGCTTCGAGGGACTTTAAAATGCCCAAATCACCCTGAGGGGAACAGCAACTATGCGGAAAGCTTGTGCCCACCACGATCCCAGAGAGCCACGAGGGGAGCCATTACCTTAGCACAGGATGGCAAATTTCCCCAGTAACACTTCAGAACAGGAGGCTCCCTGAGGTGGGCTTTGGAACAGTGTGTTGTATTACATAAAAATTAAATATAGTTTACACAAGCTGTGAAATGTTAGCCTGAGGCTCTTTTATTCCCCAGGCTGTAAGTTTAAAAGAATAACTCTCTTCCTCCTGCTTATTACCTTTTCTTACTTTCTCTCCACTCAACCCCAATCATTCCTTTTCTAGTGCTAGTTAACAAAAATGGCAAATTTTCAGATATTACACATGATAATTTTGGGAAAAATCCATAGTCCTTACATATAATATGTGTATATACATTTACATATGTAACATATAAATACACGTAACAGTAAGTGTGCATATATTTATACAACTATAAATAGAGAAAACAAATCATAAGTTAAAGAAAAGGACAGTCTGCTCTGGTCTGGTCGCATGTTATCACTGATGCAGGTTCAGAAAGAAATGCCATAAGTGAAAAGTACATCAAAATGCAAAATCTGAAATTCTTCATCGTCTCCCCAGAGACTTTTTCTTCCTGCTACAACTTCGATGATTTCATCATCTTTGAAATCTACGTGAATAACTATCATATTTTACACCCAAAGGCAGTATCTTCCTGATTGAGATACCCTCCAAGGCTTTTTTCCCCCTCACCTATAGCAAGAAACACAAATCAACATGAGCCTGATCTTTTTAAAATTAAATCTACCTGCCCTACCTACCTTGGAAAAGGAAGGCACTCGAACAGCATAATCACAAAGATGAGGGTTCAAATATCTCCTCTTCACCACGCAGCAGGGGCTCCTGGAAAGGTCCTTCTTCTCTCTGAGCCCCACTCCCTCCATGTACGCAACAGGGAAACCACACCCATGTCTCAGGGTTGTCCAAAGAAACCCAAGCAAAGCACCTTCCAGAAACTGGGAGTTCAAGTATCACGCCCCCACAGGAAGACCTGCCAGCGGCTCACCTGAGGCTCCTCAAGCCAAGAGAAGTAAGAGGTCCCCTAGCTCCTCCCATCCATACTTGACCAGTGCACCGTGTGCACCGTGGCTCTGAGAAGCTCCGGGCTTGTGAGAGGCTGTTGGAAGAGAAAGTGCGAGGACCAAGCAGAAGCCACGGGCGAAGTCAATACCGGGGCGATCCAGGGGGTAGACCAGAAGCCGTCACGCACCCCGGGAGGGGCCCACAGTGACTCGACCAAATCTGGTCTCGGCAGACCACGGGGCACTGTGACCGGATGAGGCGAGCAGCTGGTCACTGGCGAAGAAGCAGACGGGAGGACACTGTCCTCTCCAACAAGGATGTCAGAGAGCAAAGAGCAGTGCTGGATGAGCCACGGGCTTGGAAGGGAGGAGACTGGAACTAGGTTCTTCCGCTGCAGGGAAAGAGCCCGCGGAGCAGTGATGACGGCAAACAGGCCACACAGACGGCGTAAGTCCTGCAGCCCTGGGGACCAAGAGGCCAGCAGGGGACACGTTCCTGATCACCTCTCACCTGGCTTACTTGGAACCATGCCTCCAATCAACCTGCTTTCTAGTAAAATCGCTACCCATCAGGCTTCCAGAAGAGATAGTCACTGAAAAAGAAAACCTGGTCAAATCAGCCCATTTCGTACCCTTCACTGCACCCTGTGGCAGAGACTGCTTGGAGCTTCTTCGCACATCCATTCTGCCTTCCCCTTCTGCTGACAGCAGCTCACGAAGCTCCCTTCCGGCAGTCTTTAGAGCCAGCGCACAGGCAAGTGAGGGAAACTGGACCAAAGAGGCTGACCATATCCCTGACCTCCGCAAGGCTCTTTCCAGAGAAGGGGCTCTGCAGAGGGGCCCTACCCTGACCGCCTCTGTTCCTGACACCCCCGGCCTGCAACTTTGATGTCATGGCTGGCGGCTGGCGAGGTCACTGGACCACAGGTGTCGCTGGGGTGAGCAGAGAGAGGGGAGGCAGGCTGGGCACTGGTGGGGCAGCTCTGTCGGCCCACACCACCCACCTGTGACTGCTTTTCAGGTAAGAAAATGATCCCTTTCATGTTACGTCACAGCGTGGCTTTCCCTGTACCTTTTCTGTTTGTCCTCGCCTTTCCTCCTCTCTGTTTTGCTGAGGAAGCGTGGTCTCCAGTCCTGGGAGCTAACTCTCACATCAACTTCCCACAACCTCAGACAGCACTCCGAATGCAACTCCAGTTCCCTGCTTTCAGAACCGCGTCTGCAGGCACCAGCTCCAGCACACCCCCAGCTGGGGTGGTCGCCTCTGGCTCAGCTGCTCTCAGCACTGCTCCCCGCCGGGCATCGGGCCACTGACTCCAGCGACCCTCAGCGCTTCCGCACATCCTCCAAGAAGGCTCTTCCGGCTGCTAAGGGATGCCGGGGTCCTCCCTGTGCATAATTCCATCACAAAACGCTTCACTCAGTCCAACAATCAGTCTGACTTCCTGTCTCCTCCAGAAGTAACCTGAGGATGCTCACAGTGAATATGGTCAAAGTTCCACAGCAAAGTCAGTGCTCGGGGACTGACTGAATGCACCCACCTGTCCTGCAGAGGGGAGGCACTGAGGGCTGGGTGGGAGATTCACGACTAGAGCTCAGTCTGAAGACCTTGGGACTGTGGCCAAGGCCCAAATAAGAGCACAGAGGGAAGGAAGGCAGCTACCGCCCGGCTGCAGTGAGAAACCAGCTCCTGAACAAAGTGCCAGAGTGCACGAGGGCTAGGGTCCAAGAAGTCCACCTGCGAGTCCCCACATCACCCAGGTCCCCCAGGTTCCTTCCTATGGGCACAGCCCCCCAAGAAAGAAAGTCTTACCCAAAGCAAGCAGATGCTGTCAAATGGCTAACCTCATTACGCATATAGAAGAAAAAATCCATTACCTAAAGTTGGCAGAATTTAAAAGACCTTAAAGAACACTGAAAAAGTGTTAGTGATAATACCCAAGGTAACAGCAAAAAGCTTCTAAAACACTTGAATGGAACTACTGGTTTGAATTTCATTTAACAAGTTCTAACAAAGTCAAAAGGAGAAAATGGTTTTAATTCTTCTTTCCCTTTCAAGGTATATTCAGGTGCTCCAAAAGGGAAATTTCCTGAAATCATCAAACTATCATTCAAAGTAAAAAACATCAATTATAACCCTTCAAATCAATATGCTCCTTCCCAACCATCAAAAATATGAAAATAAAATGCCAAATGCACTTTTAAGCTCTACATACAAGTAACTAATGAAGAGTGAGGGAAAAACAGAGGTGTACTCGTCCGAAGAAGGTACTACAATGGAAACAGGCTCCCTCTCACCTCACAACCTCAGAGCAAACATGGCAGAATTATCAAGTGTCAGCAAGGATGTGGAGAAACTGGGGTCCTCACGCACAGCAGCTGGGAACGCACAACGGGGCAGCTGTTGTAGAAAACAGGGTGACGTTTCCTCAGAAAAGTAACTGAAATTACCATATGACCCAGCAATCCCGCTCCTGGGTACATCCCAGAAGAAATGGCGGCAGGGTCTCAAGCAGATATTTGCACACCGTGTTCGCAGAAACCCAGTCCTCAGAGCCAAGAGTAGAAGCAAACGAGGTGTCCACTGACAGATAAGCAGCAAGTCTGGTGAGCCAAACGGTGAACCCTGACTCAGACTTACACGGGAAGGACGTTCTGACCCCGCTACCTCATGGATGACCCTGAGGTCAACCAGGCTGGTCACAAAAGGACACAGAGTGTGCATGCGATGCCGCTTCCATGAGGCCCCCAGGATTTAAACATAACAGAGACAGAAAGTAAAATGGCGGCTGCCAAGGGCAGAGGATTAAATCCTCTTGCTACCAGAGCATGACTGGACTCACAGACAAATTGAAAAGGCTCCCCAGACAAAGGGCAGACAGGAGTTCTTCACTTGATTTCCACAAGTTTCCTATAAATTTGACATTGTTTCAAAACAGTCTAACAAAACTTCACTCAAAACATGGGGAGTCTGGGAGACGGCCTTGTCTGTCCTGCTCCTCAGCAGGGAGAGGGGGAGCGCCTTCTGGAAGCAGGAACAAGGAGTGCTGCGCCCCCCACCCCAACCCACCAGGTGACACTTTGACATGTGACCATGAGGGCGGGGACTTGATCCTTAACACTGGCCACATGGATGTCACTGTGCCTTTGACAAGGCTTAGAGTTAGGGCTGAGCCCCAGTGGAAGGAGTACACGGGAGCCAGGGGAGACAGGACAGACCAACTCGGCAGGGGTGTCGCTGCACAGCGTATAGATAAATGGGGAGGGATCCCTGGACAGCAGCATGGGGTCAGGGGAGTCTGCTGCTGGTTTTAGGATGGACGAGATTAGAGTGGGATGACATGTGTGGGAATAATCGCGTCAGGCTGAGACAAAACCCTCGGTGTCACGAAAGACAGAGGAGGACACCTCCAGAAGCCAGGGGCTGAGGGAGGGTAAAAGCATGCACCACAGGTCACCTGAGCGGAGGGTACCCTAGCCCACCCACGGAGACAGAACGGGAGCCCAGGAGTGTGGCTGTTTGTGCAGAGGTACCGGTAAGGCCAGTGAGGGGAGAGAGGTGATGAACACCTTCCGCTTTCTCAGTGAGCGAGGACGGGTGTGATTGGTGGCTCGGCGACGGCAGGGAAGACAGTGAGCCAGAGCACTGTGGTAGGATGGCCCGACCTTGTAAGGTCCCCTTGTGCTCAGGGGTCCCAAATTTAAAGAAAACCAACCATGTATGGCTAGATAAACAGGTTTTTCATACGAAACTGTTTATGCCTTCATCTTCTAAACTTCTTCTGAGTGTTTTCAAAAGGAAGTGTTCTTCCAGAACTAGTTCTGTGTACTTAATTGAACCACTAAACCATAACTTCTTTATTGTTTTTAAATTTTTTATTTTTTAATTTAATTTTTTCAGTGTTTCAAGACCCATTGCTTATGCACCCGACGCTCCACGCGATCCGTGCCCTCCTTAACACCCACCGCCAGACTCACCCTCCCATTATCCCCTCCTCTCCCAAGCTCTCAGTTTAAACCACAACTTCTCTTGAGCTCAGGGCCACACGTGCCCCTGCAGCTGCTTATGGTGGTGTCGCCATGAGCAGATGGCGGGGCCACGGACCCCTGACTACATCGGAAACTGAGGACACGTCATTCCCACTCCCCCTTCTCCCCTCATGCCTCGTCTTCGCTCTGCAACCAATGTTGCCAATTTTATGACTCAAACGTCACTGGATTTTCTCCATTACCCTTTAACAAACAACTAGTTCGGAGAGCTACCTTCAAGATTCAGGTCCTTTAATTCTGTTCCCTTCTGTTTCCATAACACACTGTGCGTCCCTCCAACACCCAGCCAACCACCGCATGTGACAAGCAGCCCTCCTGGTACCCGCCTGTCCCCGCATCTCGGATCATATTCAGCCCCGCGTTCCTGACACCTGGCAGGTATCGGCGGACCTGCGGAATCACTGTTAGCTGAATGACCGCATTATCAAGACTAGGATTCTCATCTCACTTTTCCGATGGAAGGACAGCTACGTGACAACAAGAAGAATTGGGCAGGCCAGCAGAGTGGGTTGTAAGCTCCTGTCAAGCACCAAGAATTTTATCCTTTTTGTAACCCATGAAATTCAGCATAAAATAAGCAACTCAAAAGCTTTCTTGTTTTCAGATATTTATGGAGAAGTGATAGCTTTAGAGTCACACACTGAGACAATTCCCAAAGTTAAAATTCATCAGTACAAAAAGATATTTTTTTTTTACTTAAGAAAGCTTTACTTTACTTACTTCTTAATTGTAGTGGATAACTGAAAAACACTGATTTTAAAAACCAGTCTGACTACGAGAAGGCTCTGTTAATATTTGAGCGGGACCCCCCAACATTCTCACTGCATCCTGTCTTTGAAAGCGTCGGAGAGGGCAGTCACTCACCAGCACTGGGGCAACAAGCCCACAGATGCACTGGTTACACCGTCCAAACTGCTGTTCCACCGCCCCCAGTCAGCAGTAGGTAAAAAAACTGATAAAAACGCAAACGAAGCCAGCAGCAGAAGAATGCCAATTTGCCTAAGGACTAGTTACACAACCCTGTCTTTTCAAAGATCACTGAACCTAGACGGACACAGCACGCCCAGAAATGAGCAGGAGCGAGCGTCTCAGCAACCACACCCCACACAGCTGGAGCACTATGGGAAAGGCCCACCAGCCAACGCCTCTTGGCCACGCTAAGATTCCACACCCCTGCACTGGCAAGACCCTAGCACTCCCACAGGACAGATCTCAAAAATAAGAAGACTCTTGGAAGGGGCAGTAACACTTCCCTGTAAGTAGCAACTGTGCTCATGAAAATTAGGTAGAAGAGGCCCACGACTGCTTTGGAATAACTGAGATTCACCGCGGATAAACCAAGAATGCCCGACACGTGCAATGAGCACGTTTTACCCCAAACCCGGGATCTACAGCTTCTTCTTAGAGGCCCATTCCAGCGGAGACTCACTAGCTCGCCCAACAAGGAAGTTTTCCGGAGGCTCGACATTCTCTCCAACTGCCCACCGATGCTGGGACACTGCGGTGGGGGCCTCAGACTGTGCGAGCACGTGGCACCACCTCTCACGGAGGTGAAAGGACCTGTCACAAGCAGCCACGTTTCCAGCTGTGACACGTCTCCATACAGAAGGGAAGGAGCAAGAAAGATTATTTCCTTTATCATTTATCAAGAGTCATGCCAAAATGCTTTAGTCTTTGTTCACATGTAGTGCTTTTTTTTTTTCTTTTCAGTCGCTTTCAAACCAGGTAAATACAATGAAAAATGCTTTACAGTTATAGTAATGGAAAGTACTGAATAACGACTGACAACATTGGAAATTAGCCATACATGAATGAATGTTATCTATTCCTCAACCCTACAGAGGGCCAGAAATACATGTGATATTCCTCTGTGCTGTATTTTGCATTTGGATTTCTGACTTAACCAAAATGTGTTTTAAAAAATGTGTAAGAAGACAGCTGCTGGATTAAAATACATCTGTGTGTAAAAAGAGTTTTGCTTATTTTAGTCAAAGCAAGGAAAGTATCACAGTAAAAAAATTCCTTTGATAACCTAAAAACAAATCCTCAAGTAGCCATTCTATATGCATATGTAAAATTTCAAACACAAATAATCAACACATTGAGGACATCATCTTACCCATAAAGTACAAAGAAATGTAAGAAATATAAGTACACGGGGCACCTGGGTGGCTCAGTCGGTTAAGGCCTCTGCCTTCGGCTCAGGTCATGATCCCGGGGTCCTGGGATCAAGCCCTGCATCAGGCTTTCTGCTAGGCAGGGAGCCGCTTCCCCTCCTCTCTCTCTGTCTGCCTCTCTGCCTACTTGTGATCTCTGTCAAATAAATAAATAAAAATCTTTACAAAATAAAAAAATATATAAGTACAAAGAAATATATCACAATATATAATATATATAAGAAATAAATACTACAATGCATGAGGAATGTAGAAATTAAAATAACAAGGAAACGCACCACACAAACTGAACTTCGTGTCAACAAATCAAGGGTAGGATAACCTGACCAACAGGAAACAAGGCACAAGTCCAAGCCCGGCGCACGCGGTGAAGGAGGAATGCGTTCTGGTGCGACTAGTACTGTGCCAGCACTTGTATTCATACTGGGATCAGCTCAGAAGAGCAGCGTGGGCACAGTCTGACACACCAGACTTTGGGAGGCCAGGATGCAAAGCCCACTGTATGCTTAGGCCAAGGGTCATCTCATATTTCCAAGCCGAGTTAAGGTAACAAATTGACACACCAATTAATTAAAAACTTACATATTTCCCTTCTACATTAAAAAAATGAAATTTAGGGGATACCTGACTGGCTCCAGTCAGTTAAGCATCTGCCTTTAGCTCGGGTCATGATCCCAGGATGCTGGGATCAAGCCTCACATTGGGCTCCCTCTCCTTCAGTCTGCCACTCCCCCTGCTTGTGCTCTCTGTCAAATAAATAAACAAAATCCTAAAAAAAAAAAAAAAAAAAAAAAATTTTGAGCCAATACATAAACTGCCCAATTAAAATGCACAATATGACGATATTGGCCACCAGACTATGGATAATCCATAATCCTATGTCTATAAAATTCAGAATAGCTTTAGAATCTATCAGTGGCTTTTAAAATGGTCCATAAAAATATGCTGTAAAAAAGACTTCATAGTCACCCTATTGGGCATTCATGCCCAATACTGCAGCTTCTTGGGAATATTTATTACCTTTCAAATAATTTTCATGTGCCCAAAACCACCATCACAGGATTTTGAACATGTACAGGTCTTAATAAATATTTACTTATATATTTTTCTAGCTATTTATTTAAACAGATTAACTATTAAAACAAATATAAATGTTATAATACTAATTTATAACTAACACCATCAGTGATGTACAAAAACGTACAATGTACTTTGCATTTTATATTTCATAAACCAAAACAGTATAGTAAAAAATTACTCCTTTATGCTCCTAAACTTATACAAGTATTTTTCCATATTAACTAAGCATCAGTGACATGATTTGGGGGGAAAATGCCAACCAATAAAACCAAGTAAGAGGAAGTGTGGGAACTATTTAAGAAATTAATTAAGCAGATAAATTTCATCAAAGTGAGGGGCACAACAGGAATAAAGAAACTTAGTATGTTTTAACATCAGGACATCATTCAGATACACTACAAAACAAAACAAAACAAAACACTAAGACTGCAGAAAAGGTTCAAAGTTTAGTCTCTGCAATTCTTTGTCAAAAAGAATGAGAAATCCAAATCACTGACAGGCAAACGACACATGGGCTGTTCCCCTGTTTATGCTTGTCCTGAAAGCACGCGGCAGGAGCCAGCTCCACGAATGGGGGTACTTACTACCAACCGCACCAATGATGTAGCAGCTAACACAGTAGTAACTCCACAGTCTGACTGCAGGATATTTGCTAGAATGAGCATATTAAACCTTCAGATCAATGAAAAATCAACCAAAAAATAATTAACATAAAACAGCAATGAGATTTTACTCAGAGATAGATTTTAGCACCAAACACAGAAGAGAATCAATGAGGTTCTTACTAAATTTAAAAAGGGAAAGGAAAAGGAATCATAACAAGATAAAAGTCGACAGAAAGCTATTCCCTACTCATGATGTGATACCTGAGCTGTATCCACGATTTTATAATAGGCTTATTTATTGACATGAATATTGATTGAAAGTCAAAACCATTAATATATATGTACACTAAAATGCAGAACACTTTCAGCAATTAGATTATGACCTTATTAGAATAATAGGCTGCATATTGAGCTTTACAGACACAAATTTAAATGACAAATGCCGTGCCTGATTGTATCATTACTGAGTGAAACATACAAATAAAATGTTTTTCATCTTCTATACCACTAAATTCTTGGTTTAAATAAATCAAAGCCACCACACAAAAAGCCAACAGTATTTTGGCATAATAAGAAAAAAAACAGAGTACTAGCAATATTGAGATTAAGAATCATAAACATTTAGAAAGGTTTTTATACTCATTTGTTTGTGGAAATAGAACAGAGAAAAAAAATTATTCTGTTTCCATTTTACGGAAAAGACAAAAGACTCACCACCTTTTTTTATATTTAAGTATACTATCATATACTGGTCTTCTTAGGAAGAAATAACTTTTATATTGAGTGGAGAAAACATTAAAGAAATATTATTAATTTTATTATAAGTGCATCATCTGGAGAAAGCATTTAGAGGTTTGTGTAAACTGTATTTACATTTGGTATAAAGAATAATATCTCATCTTTTTTTTTTTGCAGAAAGACTGACTTGTCAGACAAGTGTGATTAGGTAGAGGCTTAAATTAGTAAGAAAAGACAGAAATAAACCTTAACCATCAGGATATAAGGAGTCTTCAATTAAAAAGTTCAGAGTTAGAATGCCAAGGGAAGAGTAAATCCCACTCAGAGGGCGACCCACTCAGCTCTTCCACAACATGAACCTGACGGGAGGAGAAAGTCGGAAGGTGGGTGGTTCCATCATCTACCTCAAACTCAACATCAACCCAAGGAACCATAAATATGACAGAATATGATCATTACTGAGAAGCAGGAATTTTCTTTAACTGGCTGAATCAAGCAACAAAGAGGCAAAGCAGCAACAAACCCAAAATATCCTTTCGCGGAAGAGTTTCCAGTACATTCTACAACTTGCAATCAAAAATTTGCATAACCACGAACATAAAAACGTTCATGTCCCAAGCCCTAAGGAACCCTGTGGGAGAAGTAAATGTAACTGGTATTTGGATACATATTGTGCAGAGCTTGGAACAACATAAAGAATTCTAAAATGTCATTTGGAGGCGCAGAGCACCATTGCTTCTTTTGGTTTGTATGGTAAAGAAGACAATCAAAGAGTTACGCTTCAGCAGGAATAATCTATGAACACAGTGAAGCAGAAAGGACCTAAAATATTAAAGTCGTTTCGTAAATCCAAAGAAAGAGGTTGAAACAAGCAAAAGGACCTGGTCTGCATAGCCCGCTAGGCAGCCAGGGGAAACAGATACAAAGGCAGGCTCCAGATCTGGGCGGTCTTCTTTCAAATCTTGGTTCCCATACCTATTAATCATCGAATTTATCCAAATTACTTATTAATCTTTACTATAAAGGGAAAATCAATTGTGGAAAATCAATATTATTCAACAACTGTTTGATTAGTATTGTGAAAAAAATTTTAGTTATAGTTTTAAGCCTCAAAATACAATATATTCCATATTTGCTTGTGTTTAAAACCAACAGAAGGATAAATCCTCCAAAAAAAATAAAACTGATTTCCTCCTATAGATTCAGTGGGAATAACGGAACGAAAACAGGACTGAAAGGAAGTAAGACAGATGCTACAAAAGTTGACTCTGAAGGTCACAGGACCCAGTGAACACAATGGTGCTCCCTGTAAGGGACCTGTGCACTGGAAATTTCCATAATAAAAGGATAGAAACAGGTTAAAAGAAAGAAAATGGGGATAATTATATTTAAGTGGAAAAAAAAATTAGTGCTATAGAATAAGCACTGATAAGTTATTTGAATCTGTTTAACAAAGAGGCAAGAATAAAATTAAAAGTTTCACTGAGGGGCACCTGGGTGGCTCAGTGGATTAAGCCTCTGCCTTCAGCACAGGTCATGACCTCACAGTCCTGGGGTCAAGCCCCACATAAGGCAGAGAGCAGAGAGCCTGCTTTCCCCTCTCTCTGCCTGCTGCTCTACCTGCTTGTGACCTTTCTCTCTGTCAAATAAATAAATAAAATCTTAAAATAAAAAATAAATTTTAAAAAAAAGTTTCACTGAATTTATTATATAAACAAGAACTTTTTAAGCAATCGGATCACATTTTTTTAAAAAGCTGTAATGAAAACAATCCTTTTAAAAATTTACTTCCTCATCCTCTGGCTTCATGATAGAAATATCATCTGTTTGTTTGCCTCTGCACTTGTAATTACTCAAAATTAAAATCAGAACACTAGCAACTGTGATAGAGGATAAAATCTTATTTATTGGTTTTCAATAAACTGAACTACTTTCAAATTTACTGAGACTCTTACATTTAAGTCAATCCTTAAAAATAGTTCAAATAAAACAAAACTTAGATCTTTTAAAATACCAACCACTGAAAAAAAACAGAGTATAATTTGCAACATGAATTGTTCTTCATGTTACTGAAGAACTAATTACTTTCAATAACAGCTAGAAATTATACATTCTCTCCATATTTTAGCTACTGTGGGCACTGCTGCTATAAACACTGGGCTGCATGTACCCCTTCAGATCACTATTTTTGTAACCTTTAGATAAATACCTAGAGCCCAGATGCCCATCAGCAGATGAATGGACAGAGGAGATGGGGTATAGATAGAAAATGGAATATTACTTGGACATCGAGAAGAATGACATCTTGTCATTTGCAGCAACATGTATGGACCTAGAGTGTATTACACTAACCAGAGAAAGACAAATACCATATGATTTCACTTGTGAGGAATTTAAGAAACAAACCTGATGAACAGAGGGAAGGGAAGGAAAAATAAAATAAAATAAAAGCAGAGAGGGAGACAAACCGTAAGAAACCCTCAGCTGCAGGAAACAAGCCAAGGGCTGCTGGGGGGGAGGGGTGGGGCGGGTGTTAAGGAGGGCACGGGACACAGCCAGCACTGGGGCTTACCTGCATCTAATGGATCACTACAGCCAACCCCTGAAATTAGTAACAAACTATATGTAAACTAACTTGAATTTAAATAATTTTTAAAAGAGAAAAAAATGCCCATTCCTGTGTCCAGAATGAACTCCACACCAATGCAAAAAGCAGCAAGGGGACACCTGCTACGTGCCCTGCTTTCTTCCATCATCAGTCCCTAAGAACATGTTCACTACCATCCTGAAGATATTAACAAATCACAATTTCTAAGTTTTCAACTAAATCTAGGATTTCTGCTTCCTGAGAGGATATATACATGGTGTGAGCCAGAGCCTCCATCCCAACAACCAGAAAAGGCTGATGAACCACAACGGCGCTCCTGGCAATTGATGTTAAGGAAGCTGCTGGATGGCCCGAGCCAGGTGAGCTACCAGTGCAGAGAAGCGTGAGCCCTTCCCAAGCCTTCCCAAGGGAGGCTGAGAATGGAACACCTTCTTTCTCCGCCGGCCACTTGCCAGTTCCGTCTTGGGACAGCAACCTCGGCCCACGCTGAGGGGCTTCCACCGGGATAAAAGAACACCAGCATCAATCCTGCGCACGACACAGCGACAGACTGGAAGCTCGAGGGGACCCAGATGCAAGGCAGAGGCTCCCACGGAACCTGTGCTTTGGTGAGGCGGGAGGTGAAGGGGACAAAGCAGACTGCGGCCTCACAGCCCTGAGGGGATGAACCGCTGCTCACGAGAAGGGACCTGCCACAAACACAGACCCACCCGCGTGAGAGCTGGCCGACTACTAAGCTGCATGGGGCATGAGCTGAAGTATGTAGCTCAAAACCCCCGAAAGGCCAAGCATGGGTGCTGTGCAGTCTTCACGCACTGAGGACAAAGAGCCCACCTCCACCTAGCGGGTCTCAAAGCACAGAATGTCCACAGGTGAAAAACAGGGACAAACCACAGGGTCACTGAAAGCTGGCGGCAGCTAACAGAAGAAAGGGACGATCCACGGTGAAAGCGTCTGGGCCTCTCTGCTCTTTCCTTCGCCCTGCTATGCACACACCCGGGGAACTACCGGAAAGGCAAACGGGGAGGAAAATGCAACCGATAATCCAGAAAAAAATAACCAAAGACTCTGAAATAAGTATGATCAGCGTGTTAAGACAGATAAAAAGAGGGACAAAAATGGATGCAATGAATGGAGAAGTGTCCGAGAAAACGGACGTTGATGAAGAGATGGCTTAGCAGAAAACTCCGCAGAGCAAAGCACAGGACTCGTGAACTCTGAGAGAGTCAACAGACAATAGCGACACTGAAGAGTAAGGAGAAGGAGGACTGGAAAGAAGAGAAGAGAAGGCTGCGGACGCCCATCACACTTGTACTTGAGGTCCCAGAAAAAGAGGGAGACAGAGAGAAGCAATATCCGAAAAGGTAAGAGCCCAAGTGTTCCAAAACTGGAGACAGACACCAACTTCCACAGTCAAAAGGAAGAACGAAAACGCATGCGCGCTGGCAGACACACACAGCATCGTGCGCGCGCACACACACGTACGTGTCACACACAAGTCCCACTGTAATCAAAGTACAGAAAACAAAAGACAAAAAAAAAATCTGAAAAGCAGCTGGGGGTGGTGGGAAGAGACACTGCCTTCAAAAGAACAAGGAGTTGTCTAGAAGCGCAATGTGGGAAAATCAAGTTCTGGCTGTTCAGGGTATGAGGACAGACTGGAGGAAACGGTACACTGGAATCAGATTCAAGAAAACCTTCCAGGTAATATATTGAGTAGTTCACTATGTATTAGAAAATTCATGACATGTTATTTAAATTTCACAACTTTCTGAAATAAATATTATTATTACTTCCTTTTACACGCAGAAAACTCCGCAGAGCAAAGCACAAGACTCGTGAATTCTGAGAGAATTCCTTGCCAAAGGTCTCACAATCCCTAAGCGACAGGACTGAGACCAGCCCAGAGCTGCAGGAAACAACGGGGCTGCGCACAATCGGCCTGCCGTGTGGTGCTCCCTCCGGACACAAGGAAACACGACCATGGGCGGAACGATGTAAGGTTTCTAGTAGAAAGTTAACAAAATAACATGCAAAGATTAAAGCCCAGAAAATAAAGGGGAGGAAAAAAGAGCCATGAGTCACACACAGAGGGAACCTCAACACTGTAGAGGATGGAGAGTAAAGCAGGGCAGCAAAGTTAAAATTAAAGTGACTGGTGAACAGTAAAACCGGGCACTCCGGATGCAGTGCGCGGAGACAGGAACGCCATTGGACCCAATGGTGCGACTTGCTGTTTTCTCAGTCTGCGAACAGTTTAAGACCAAGAGCAGGATATGATATAAAACGATTAAGCTTTAAAACACATGTGCGGTTTCACAGCATAATCCTAATGAATTCTAGGAAGACAACTCAGTGTATCAAGTGCTGGGATTACTAACAGAAAAAATATAAATCTCTTTTAATAGTTAAAGTATAAGACAAGAATAACTATGACAATTTCATCAACATTTCAAAAAATAAAAAAATATAAAACTACATACAAAAACGCTCAAATTCACAAGTGAATAACTATAAAAGTTTATGATGTGCAAAATACCAACCGCTAAATTAGCATCTTTTAAAAATACAAAAATAGAAAGAGGGTAAATCGTGGAATAAAGGCTTCATTATTCTAACCTACCTGAGAACCATAAACACATAAAAACATGTTGGCAGGAAGAGACTGAAAAAAACAGCTGTCCCTGGGAGGCTCACAGAAGACACCAGCCAAGGGAAGTTGCCTTGAAATCACGCCGCAGGGCCCCAAGCATCATAGCCATGACCCGGAGGCATCACGGAAAAGAAGAGAATGACAGCGAAAGTGGTTGCGGGTTCGTTCACCCCCTAATGACTCACGAGAGAAACTATGAATGGGGCCGGGCTGATTAACCTGTCCCACCAGGATGACCTGTGGACAGTCCGGACAGCACAGAGGTCAGGCACAGACCAGGAGGCCTCCAGAGTCCTCCTCTCAGCACCGGGCCAGGCAGCATCCTGGTCGGACGGGCCAGAACACGAGGGCATCTCTCAGAACCATCCGGGTCAACAATCTCCGGCTCAGACTCGGTAGGAACGGGAACGCTCCATTCTGTCTTCACGGTACAAATAATCCTGTACCCGAATATTAAGTCCCTGCCTGAAGCACTGCTGTTACTAGAGTGAGGATGTCCACAGTCCCCTGTCTTCCTGAAAAGCTGCCCTCTGGGACTCCACCGCAGCCTCCTCCCTCCTCACCTGCCCTCCGGGAGGACGACAGGCTTGGCCCTCTTCCCCGCTCTCCTCTTCACGCCGGCCCTCGAGGACCGCGCCCAGTTTCCACGGCAGGCGACGCAGCAGCTGCAGGCCTCCATCTCTGAAAGGCAGACCTGCAGCCCAGGCCTCTGCCTTTACTTCTGGAATGATGGCTATCGCGCCCCCACTGCCACTGGAACATCTGACAAGTACTCCAAACCCATCTCTCGGTTCCCAAAGACAATTCAAAACATGTTCTCCTCATGGTCGTCTTCTCACGTAAAGGCACCATCACCGATGACTCCGCCCACTGCACCCCGATGCCCCCCCACTCCTATCTTACAATCAATCCTCTAATGAGCGCCATCGGCTCTGCCTTCAGTTTACGTAAACCTGCTCTCTCCGAGCCCCTTGGTCCAAACCACCATCATCGCTCTCCCTGGAACGCGATCTCTTCAGGGCTCTCCCTTCTCCCCTCCGCTCTTTCTGCCACGACCTTCCGACTCAGACCATGACCTCCACACTCCGTGAGCATGTGAAGACTTTCGAAAGAGAGCATTTAGGTCCAGGTAGTTTACAGGTATCGACGCCCAATCCCTAGCTCATTTCTCTTTCCTTTTACTGAATGGCCACCAAAGCTCTTGAGGGAGCACCCAGTGCCACCTGCGTTCACCACAGGCCATGCCACAATGGTCTCTCCGTCACGTCCCGGAACAACGGCTGCATTCCTGCCCATCCTGAACTGCACTCCAGAGTGCTACAGAGGGCCGGGGCACCAAAGAAACCACCGTTTCTTGGAAAAGCCTTACTAAAGTCAATGCGCAATAAGCCTGGGACAGAGCGTCCAGTCGTTTCCATAAAAAGAGAAGCACGACATTAGACACAGGGCACCTGGCCTAAATTCAGATGTCCTAAATTGAGTGACAGTGCAGATGGGATGGTGACAGCGACGGTAAGTCATGCTTCGAGACCCTGCCTTACCAGTCCTGAAGGATCACTGGTGAAGGACATCAGGCGGACGGAAAGCAATGCAGAAAGAGAAGGAAGGAGCGGCAGGAGGGAGCGGACACTCCTCTCACAGGCAGATCGCAGCAAAGATCCACACCGTCTCTAAGCACGGGGTTAGCTCAGTTTTTGCATTGGGGGAAAAAAAAGGAATCCTGGGAAATAATTCACTGGACAACAAACCCTACAACGAACACAGTCACGACAAAGAGTCGGGAGCCAGAGCATGCCCCTCACATGCGCTGTGGCCCATCTCAGTTACGTATTTTGTGTGAGATCACGGTGGAGGCGGTGGGAGAGTCAACATGAATTTCTAGTAGATGCATTTTATATCCGTAAAAAAAGTAACTTAACATATATATTTTCTTAAACATTTATTCACACTTACATTATCACTAAGTTTTACACAAAGAACAGTAGGTACTATAAATTTTTACTAAGTGCCTCTATCTACCCCTCATCAAGCACCTGTCCGCTTACTTAGTTACTCCTATCATGCATGGGTTAAAGTTACATTAACTTTGAAAACAATGTAATTCATCCTACTGTGATGACATAAACAAATATAATATACAAACAATATACCTGATTACCATTCAAACTTCATTTCTAAGCCCCACAATTATAGTATTTCAATTGTCATTTATGTTTGCTATTAATTTCCACCAGACCTTATGTCACTCTGGTCACAGTATTCATCAATGGACACATGATCTGAAATTTTATGAACTCTCTCCATCTCAGTAAGAGAGGCATTCCAATGGCATTGTATTTCATGAATAATAATTACCAATTATTGTTTTTAATTTCACTATCTAAAACAACTGTGTCTCAGTACTCTTGATAGGAACAATTCTTCCTACCAATTTTAACACTAAGAGTCCTGTAGCCAAAGACAGTAAAAATTTAACGCTCTTACTTCAATGTGTGTATCTACAGGGTGTGTATGTACACACATATACGTACACACAGAACTGACAGGACAGTCATCAAAACAGCTTCATGTTATAAAACCATAAAATCAAATCAGTGGAGGAAATGGAAGAGACAAGAGTTCAAGAAGAAAAGCAAATATAAATTTTCTGGCAGTGAAAAGAGAGCTTAGTCACCTAACGTTTACATGGAAGAGAGTATCAAACCGTCATGGTATTAACATTCTGTTGGATACATACTAAAAAGTGAGATAGGAGTTATTTTTACGATGTCCACTTTTACTGTACACTAGAAATTACATCCTGTACTATTTGTACTTGAGATGAAAATGTCTGTGGTCCATAAAACACCAAGGTGAGAGAGAGTTTGGACAAATTGTGGAGGGAGACCTTGAGTGCCGGCCCGAAGCACGAGTGAGTCTGCCAAGGGCTGCTCCACACACAGCACAAGCCCCTCGCCGGCACCTCCAGAACCCGCAGGACAGAGCTGCGGCCCGTGCCCTTCGCGCAGCCCTCGCCCCTTCGTGCAAGGGTCAGGGCCACGGCGGCCCTGCGCAGTGAACCCCCGGCCCCAGTGTCTTCCCACCCTGGAGTCTGCACTGCACCCCTCCAGCCGGAAGGCTCCCTGACAACTCCTTCTCGTGGCCCGCGGGGCCGCTCCGCCCGCCTCAGCAGAGCACAGGGAGGTGGAGCTCGGTTATCTGGGAGTTACAGGCCGCTGCACTCTAAGACCTGCTGGTGTTTCTCACAGCCACCCCCGAGGCTACCACTGCCTCATAGAGGGTCTTTACGAGTCGCCCTCCATGAAAGGTCCCCCTGCAGTCCCGAACCCCTGCCCTCGCGGTCTGCCAGCATCGCTCCCTCCACAGCGCCCATCGCTTTCTGGAAGGACTGATCCGCTCGCTCCCTTCCTCTCGGAGTCTCCTGCAGGGAAGTCAGCTGCCAGAGATCAGGGGCCTTTCTTTGCCTCCTCCCCTCTCTCGCCCTAGAACTTCCAAGGAGGCTGGGCCTCAGGAGGTTTTCACTAACAGGATATGCAGGGGGCAGAGGGGACTCCCAGGGACCGCCCACCTGCCAGAGGCCACACACTCCCCCGTGACAGACTTAACCTCATCTAGTTCACTCCTTAGGAGAATTTTGAAAGGAAAGAGTAATTCCCCGTGCTTTTAATTGAGTAAATTGAGCTTCAGAAAGCCAGGAGCGCGGCCAGGGCTGCGTCAGGTAACGAGGCACCGGTGTTCTCGGGGCTCAGGGCCCGCAGACCACGAAGCCCGCGCCAGTTTCCCTCACGGGGCCTCCCAGCCACGACCGCATCGGATCTTCACAACAGCCGGCGTCCTATCATCTCAGCTTTTCAGACCACGAAACCAGGCTCGGAGAGTCAGGAGGGGTCCAAGGAGAGAAAGCTGCTGCGGGACCCCGGAGACTCCCGGGCTGCGACCCCGGCTCCGGCCCCTCCGGAGTCCAGCACGTGCGCGGACTGAGACAGAGATTCAAGGGAACGCACACAAGGTCCCACAGCTGGACAGAGAAAAGGCTGAATTAAAAGTAGGCCAACGGTCTATTAGTCAAATGAACCTTCCACCCTATGATACTGTGCCACTGTCAAACGCCTGAAAGTTTACACTTGTTACAGACTTTCTGAGATAGGATCAAGATTTTATTAGGAACATTAGTCGTGCTAATGAAAGCATATGCAGAGCGGGCTGAGAGACACAGCTGAGATGGGGTACAAGAGCCTATGGCTGCAGGAGCCCATGCACTCTCCTCGCTCCAGAGTATGAGAAAAACCTAAATGCACGCATGTTAGGCTTTGATCTCTACAAAGCAGAATTTTACTTATGAATATTTAGTATTATTTAATAACATCTTCCTACACATGAATAAATAAGTCATTACAAATCAGGAAGAAAACTGTTAAAGATTCCAAAAGCTCTACATCTCTAGAGAAAGAAAAACAGGATATGAGAAACAGGAAAGTCTTTATTAGTGTATCTGTCCATGTGCTCTGCTGCTAAACATGAAAGATTTTCCTCACCAAGAGAGCACAGCACTACAATGTATTTGCACAATGCTCACATGCAACTTCAAATAACGAACATGTAAAAACAGAAGAACAATAACAAGTTCCAAGAAAAATAGCAGATGCAATTTGTATTTGACTTTACGTTTGCCTCTACCGAAACGGGCAGAAACGCTCAGAAGCAGGGCACCTATTTCCCACTTACCGCAGTTCAAACCCAAACAGTAAAACTTTGGTTGAGTAGCCGAAGTCAGGTCTCCCAACTCCAAAGTATCATAAAATTTTAATGATATGAATTTTTATATTTTCCTTCCCTCATTGTATAAATAAAAAGTTGTGAGGAAAACAAAAGATAATTATGGTATCAAAAACTCTGATAATGTTAGATTTAACAGCATGCTTATGTTGCAGTCTGCTACTAAAACAATTTGCACTGAAAATGTTAAGTAGGTATTTATCTCTATCACGACAACTACAAATAGGACAGTATAAATCAGACCGTTGTGACAGTTCAAGTGGACAATTAAGGAGAGAAAGACTTTCAGCAATATATGACAAATTCAATTATTTATTTAGGCTTAAATCTGGTTAAAAATGTAATTAAATTTAAAAAATGCAATCGAAGCAGATTTCTACATAGCATAAGAAGATGAAAGACAAGATTATTTTCATTACAGAGATTCTGATCTAAGCTCAAATAAAAAGAAAAAAGAAACACACCTTCATCATGGCAGGTGACTATGTCCTAAAAGATCCTCTCATCATAGAAAAATGCACCTCCTATAATGTAACGTAACTTTAACATGGGGGAAAACGAGGTCATTTTTTAAAGTAAACTGTTGTTATAAGGTAACTTTTAATTTGCGCATATAATGTAAATTGCCATGGTGAACGCACGTTGGGTCACGGAAACAACGGTAGCCGGATTCAGATGTGACCCGGCAGCCCAGGTGTTCAGGAAAAGTGCTGTTAACAGTGAGGATTGATGATCTAATCAAACTGTCACAGCCAGATCCTCGGCAGGGTGGCTGGAGGATAATATTCAGAAAGCAAGCACATGCTTAGTGTTACTTTAAATTGATGCTGACATTTTCAATTGTGAAAAGAAATTTTTTCCTAAGTAATATAGGAAACAACTCAGCTAACCTTCCGGAGGATATCAGATAATCATGGTAGGTTGTTGTGTAAAAGCTAACTTCTCAGAAATGTGAGCACATATGAAATACAAATAAGCAGCCGTTGCAGAGATTTACTATAGTAATCAACATTTTAATTACTTTCTGTTTTCTTAGATGTACAGTACCATTGCGATGAATATTCTCTCCACGTACAAACAAAGCAATATTTTTAGTCTGGTATTTGCATTTGGTGGTGAAAAAATCCCACAAGGGTACAAATAACCACGAGTCACGTGCTGATTAATCTGAGACTTCCAAAGTCACGTGTTAATTAAAGTAATTAATATGATCTTTCCTGGCAATGCTATACATTTGTCACATGGCATACACAGAAAAACTGATTGGATCGTCAGATTTCAAACAAATGCCCAGCCCTGCAATATTAAGTGTCTTTTCTGAATCACTGAAAATGGCGAGTCAAGAAAAACAGAAAGCCTAATTATTAAAACAACGGTCCTCCCAGAAAACCGCTAGACCAGTCTGCGAGCATTTGATGATTTACAAATAAGTGTGCAAAGAAGTGTTCTCCACGTAAGAGAAAGGAAGCCCACATGGATCCTGAGCGACCCGGGCTGAACGGAGTCCGCAGCCAGGCCCGCCTGGCCCCGCAGCTCTGAAGGTGCTCGCCGCGGGGTGCTCGCCGCGAGTGCAGCCCCGCACAGCCCCGGAGCCTCCCGCCGCCCCGGTGTGTCCCGCCGCCCGCTGTTCTTGGCAGCGCCCTGAGCTCTGAATGTGCAGCCTTGCCTCAGCAGCCAAGGACAATCAAGTGGGTTAAATTGCTTCACATTTTCAAGACTTGTTATAAAGCATTCTTAGGAAAATTTTTTGCTCTGTCATTCCTGACCTTTTTGAAACGGTGCCCCAGTAAGTATTAATATTGATAAAAACCACATTATCTCTGTCATTCACCACTGACACACAGACCCAAGGTAACACAACACAGCTTCCCTGGTTCTTAGAACATATAAATATGTCAAAAGTAGAAATACTGGGCTTTCTTTTTCATATGGAATCAGAAGAAACTCAGACATTTTCTGGTAAGACTGACCCGTTGCTTAAACTCTGAGCTTCAAAAATTTCTGATAAAACGTAAGATATCTGAGGGTTGCTGGGTGGTGGGGGGGGTAGGGAGAGGGTGGCTGGGTTGTGGACACGGGGGAGGGTATGCGCTACGGGGAGTGCTGTGAACTGTGTAAGCCTGATGATTCACAGACCTGTGCCCCTGGGTCAAATAATACATTGTATGTTAATAAAAAAAAGAATCTAAGATGATGTTAAAAAAAAAAAACATAAAACATATCATATCAGAAAATCAATTAAAAAGCTGTATTAATTTATATGAGGGAAATATTTTTCTCCCCAAAAGTAAACTGCATGTATCCTTCCTTAACAAAATAAAATTAATTTTGCTGTATTCAGTTCTATAAAAAGAGAAGTCCCACGGCCCATATGCTAGACATCTTCTTTTATAAGGAGCCCAAGGACTCGAGCCTCACCTTCCGGGAGTGTGCAGGCAGCTGCACGTTTACGAGCCATGGGCTGGAGAAAGAGGAGTAGTCCCACGACAGCAAAATCGCCCACAGGAACGACCAATGACAACCACAGCGCACGGAAGCCTTCCGGCGACTCCACAAGAACAAGGGCACACCAAGGGCTGCCACTCGTGCCACAGAGCTCAAGGTCTGGGTGAAGCATTGGAATACGCGTTTGGAGGCCTGAGAGTGAACGGTACTTTCACAGGACTGTTGCAGGTGGGAAATGGGGCCTCACTCTCAGGTAGCTTATCAAGGAGGTCTCAATTTTATTTTTTTAAAAAATGTATTCTCACATCCATTCCTTATTTTTCATTACTGAGTTATAGAGGGCATGATACCATAAGATACATTAGAATTCCTATACTTCGCAAAGTAAACACTTCCACCAGTAGTTGGCTGACAGCTAACCCTTTGTCAGCACAGGGACCACCAAATTCATCACTGCTCTTGATGCGACAATTTACCACTAACCTATTAAAGCTCTCCAAGGACATCAAGAGTTTGGTAACACGTGTTCACGTCAAAACCAGGCGACATAAAAAAGTGAAATCTGAATATATTAAGTATTACTTTTTTCTCCCACTGGATGATCACTAATTGATATTTCAAACACCCAGAATATTTTTCAGTATTTTCTGTCAAAGTCTTGTTAATGAAAGGAAAGAGGGAATGAGTAACAGAAGAACTTTAGAACTGATCTGATGCAAAGCAAACTAGAAATTTCTTTGAAACCTCACATTTCCGTATTTGGTTACATAAAATAGGGGTTTATTTTAGTATAAAAATGACGACCTTCTCCATCTTTCAAATATGTACAGTAACTACCACACCTGTCTCTGGGAGCACGAGAGGGAAGACAGGTCAAAGGTAACAAAAGAGGGATGCCTGTAGCACCAGCTCTTAAGTTTATACAAGCAAAAGAACTCAATAACTTGAGAAAGACTTACACATAGTATTGTTTTCACAGTAAAAATATATAAATATTATAAATGTTCACTAAGTAGCAATATCATGATACATATAATCCACAGATTATAAAGTCATTAAGTTATAATGTAAATCTGTGTCTATAACAATATGTGCAATGATGTCTACAACATAAAAAGGAAACAAAGCCTGCCGCGAAACATTACGATCAGTAGGATTCCCGTTTATACAGAATCCTATATGGACAATTCTATGAATGCACAAGAGGAGGTTTCCGGTGAGAGATGTCCGCAAGAGCTAACTGTCTCTGAGCGACGAGATCTGGGATTCTGTTTATCTTGGGTACTTGTATATGCTGATTGCAATTTTAACAATCATTTACCTCAAAATTTCTTTCCAAATTAAAATGTTTTCTTTTTTGAAGAGACTCTGACACAAAATGAGAAAGAAAAAGGAAAGGGCTTTATTTTTAAAGAAGAACATGTTCTTCCAGCAAGGCCACGTTCTAATCGACTGTTCTGAAGGGACTGTGCACGCTGAAGACTTCAGGAGTTTATTGCTCCTACCGAGCCCGCACAGACTCACGTGTCATCTCCGCAGGGAGGAGCCCTGACTGAAGAGGCACCGGCAAGAACTGAAAGGTGCTCCAGGGCTGCTAGAGAGCGTGTTTCCGCGCGAGGCTCATGGATGAGTCGTGCATTACTCCCCTGACATCAAGTGCAAACCCACGAAGAGACTTACGTGTGTATCTGCTGTTGTGACGTGTTGGTCAAAACACCAAATCGCATCTTAACTACACTTCGATAGGTCTGTTCTTACCGGTGTAACAGATTCAGCCACCTTTCAGGTCCAGGTTACAACTCAGTACACTTAGGACATGTGAAGTCAACAATTTAAAGCTCGGACAAATGATGTGAAAGCAAATTCTATTCCAAGTTTCACTGATACCATTAAATTCTCGTCTTGATGGCCCATATTTGTGATGCTCTAAACATATGCATGATGTAAAACAGTCAACCTGGATGTCTACAAAAGGACAGTGATGACAAAATGGAAACATAAAGGCATTTTATAAAATTAATTTCATAAATACTGACCAAGGAATATAATGACAAACTAATCTTTGGCTACATGATCACTCATCATATTCAAGATAGAAACAGTTAAAAAAAATAGTTGGTCATTGATGATCAAGACAAAATTCATGGAACACTACCATTACTATCTCACAGTATTCTAAACAGGAATTATAGGACATCACCAAAAGTATGGACCACTTATTTTCTAAGTTATTTTAATCAAAGAACAAAGAAATTAAGACCTAACAAAATGCTGAAGTATCGCTAGACATTTTAAATTTTTAGGAAGACTCTCTGAAACATCATTAGAATTGCGTGCACATGCGTGCACACATCCATATTTTGGTGTGATGAATCTGAAAATTAACAAGCTATGTCTGAGTGACAAATAATGGTCCTAATTATCCTGGTCCTGAAACAGTAAAGGGAAATACTACCTAAAAGTTTTCTAATCAGTGACAAAGTTATTAACACATGAAATCAAGACATCTAGCTATCAATAAAAAAAAACTATATACATGAGGGAAACATTTATGTGACATTGGGCTTCCATTCCACATAGGCAATGAATTAAGTGGCTGATCCAAAATTTCAGTATGTAAAATGCTCCAAGTTAAAGAATGCTTTCAATAAGAAATGATCAAGACAGGCAATCTAGGCTTCTTCCTATCACAATGACAAAAATATATATTCACATTGTGCTTTTTCATCTCCCAAAAAAAATTACTTAGGTAGGCCA
>NW_025421492.1:5062500-5187500 GCF_011764305.1 Mustela putorius furo | reverse complement strand
AGGGGCGTTCCACTGTGTGAAATGAGTGCGACAGAAGAAAAGAAATAATGTGTGATTTCACTCATCTCTGCAACCTATAAAACAAAACAAAAACAAATTCACAGACGCAGAGACCACATGTGGTGACCAGACAGAAGGGGCTTGGGGGAGGGTGAAATGGGGGAAGAGAGTCACTGTCCGGTAATGAACGGTAACTAGATGCAGAGGGGTAATCATCGCTCTGCAGTATATACACAGGTCAAATTATAAAGCTGTACATCTTAAACTTATATCATATATACCGTTTTACCTCAAAGGGGAAAAAAAGCATAAGGAAAAAATCTGTGGCAAAACTGGCTACTGAATTATTATAGAAAGAACTGCTAAAATACTGAGCACCACAACACTTTAATGACAATGGCATTCACGATACTGAAGTAATTCTGACAGGAACTATTTTTTCAGTGCTGTGACAGCAAGAGATGAGTAGTAACTTCCATAAAAAGGTTTCCGATGTCTTGATTTATATCTAACAGCTAAATGCAACTTTACTTTTTAAAGTCTGTAGAGGATAACAAGGAACTATCCGTGGAGATATGACCGATGGTGCCACAAAGAGCTGAGTTCGTGGGTCTCCAGTGGGTTCCACGTGTGGGATGGTCTCGCCGTCAGTCCCAGCCTGAAACACACTCCCACACCTTCCCTACTGCTCCGTGAAAAAAACCGCGTCTTTGTTCAGTTGATATACCTTTTCATCGTGTAATATTCTCAAGAAAAATTGTGCTTTATACTTTATATCCCAGCAAATGCTAACAATGATACCATCATCAAAAGAAACAAAGTGAGCCTATAATTTCTGTAAATAGCATCACTATAAAAGTTTTACAGCAATATACTTCAGACTAAAAACAAACATGTCTTGTTCATTTAAACAAATACACTCAGACTCTTTTATTTTTTGTATCTTCTATTTCATGAATAAGCACCTTAAAAGGGGGGGATTACATTTCATAAATACACTAAGTTGTACCTAATTTGCCAGCGGTTACTAAGATTAAAAGTGCTGAGAAGCTATTAAGCATTACATGCAATGCTATCAAGACATCAGCCATGAAAGAGCAGAGCTTTACCAAAGAACTATGGAATCATAGTTCTTTTTCACCAAAGAAGGATGCAAGGAAATTTGCAAAATTTGTGGACACACAGACCTCTTCTGAATTGTCAGAATTTTGAACTACCAGATGATCTAGTGCCAAGTCTCTCCGAAACCATTTTCACATGTGTGAAATGTAAAGGTTCCCTTTAAAATCCAAAATTCTACTATTCCACAACAAGCTAATTCTGCAATAAGCTACCCGGTGTTAGGAGAAATTAAATGTAACAAACCACTGACATCTGCAAGGCATATGAACGGAGACCTTCAGAAAGCCCTATAGAATATACTGTCCTTCATGAAAAATTATAAACTATTTTTTAAAAGATTAAGCGACCCCTTTTATCTTCCAGATTCTATAAATACAGCCCAAATTCATTAATAAAGCTATGACTCCTTCCAAGAAGGAAAAGAAATGAACTCTACACTTAATTCAGAATGCCATTTCTGTAGTGACATCAACCTAAGTCCCCACGACCAAAACGATGAGGGAGGATGACGTCAGACAGGAGACACGCAAGAGGACATGGACACAGCACACTGAGCCGTGAGCGGTGGCCACGCTGGCACGGCCCAGCAGAGCACTCTGACCTTCCAGCTGGAGCACAGAGGGCCGAGGGGACTAGGGTGGCATCGGTGAGCGCGCCACGGTGAAGCAGCGCATGGCTGCGTGCGATGGAAGCCATTTCCCACCGACATCCACGATGTCCATCCCCGGATCCAAGCACCTGCACCTCCCAGGACAGAGCTCGGACACTGCTGGAGCCTCAGCAGGACCCCAAGCAAGCGAGCTTGGGCACGGCTGCCTGGAAGCCTGCTGTCGTCAGTATAGGGACCGTCCCTGAGGGACATGAGCTGGCTTCAGGACCTTTCTCCAGGAAGCTCTGGGCTCTGAAGAAACCGCTTCCTGACAACACAGTGGACAGAGGGTCCCTCCACTGTAACCTCACACCACAGAAAGGAAGATACTTCCTAAGATTTCCAAATCAAACCTTTCTCATATAAAAGTGAATTAAACAGCGATATGAATTAACAGTTCGCGCTGATATTTCAGATAAACTTTGAAAGACCAATGATTTTCTAACTAATGACGATTTTGCTGCAAGTATGATGTCTCCCCTTACCAGCACTACCAGTAAGAGAGCCATCTGTCCAGCGTTCAGTAAGATCTTCTCCTTCCCTCAGTGGAGCACTTCTTTCCCCGGCCATGGGACCTGGTACAAGTCTTTAGCACTATGTTCGCTTTGCTGTACAGAAGTCACACGACTGGGGAGCATCGCAATGCGGGAAATGATGGTCTTACTCCAGAGACCTCAAGGCACAAAACTGGACCGAAGCAATCTGTGGTGACGGCAGGTACGCTGCGGGCACCACCTTAGCCGGTTTATGCATTCAACAATCTAACGGACATCTGTGGATTCACCACCAAAGCTGAGAAGGAGAATGTTACATTCCGGATTTTAATTTATCTTGACCTCGTACTTCCTGCTGTGAATGATTACTTTCTTAAATTTTCTTCTCATTCTTTCCTTATTTTCAACATCAGCACCCAACAGCGGAACCCACTTGATTAAGCTGCTAGGGCTGTAAGCACTTCCCCAGTGGCACCAGGGCCGGGTGACAGGAAGAGCACAGCAGAACCGGCCTGGGCCAAGCTGGGTGACTGGGGCTGGAGCAGCGGCCTGACTTAGCAGCTCTGACTCAGTGGCCTTGGAGCCCATCCGCTTTGAAGCAGAATGTCCAGAGAAACTGAAATAATGTCTGATCACTCAGGCATCAACAATATTAGGAAGGCTAACGCTGTAAAAGTTAATAGCCTCCAGGACAAGTAAGAGCTATGTGTATAAAAAGACACATCTTTACTCTGCTGAGGAGCCCACAGCTTTTCCAACATGCAGAGAAGATGCTCCATCATGGATGGGGTGGGTCACTGGGACCCCCTTCCAAGTTCAGATGGAGCAGCCCTGCTTTTTCATTTGGTATTATAAGGCTATATTCCATGTACTTTTTTTTTTTCTGTTTAAGCAAAAAAGAAAACTCAAAAATTCACTGAAGCCTTGAAGTACATTCAGAAACCGTAACTGTAAGTACTAATAACAAGACAATAAACATTGGGTTAATTATTTTGTTAAAATTTTTCCTCATCTCCAAAATCTGGTAATCATATAAACAACATATTTTTTAAAAAGCCAAACCATAAATTTTTAAAACCTTGATATCTAGCAATAAGTCTGTCACTTCCTATTTGCTGATAATATACAACGTACCCATATTACTTAATTATAAATATCAAATGAGACAAAGACATTTTGAATGCTATGAGAACAGAAAATTATTAGTTGTAATTAACATGCAAAAAATTCAGGTTTAATTTAAATAAAAACTTTCATACATATGTTCTGCTGAACCCGTTTCCCATAATCATTTGCTGAATCAGCTTAGCATGGAAAAAGGGGTACACATATTATTTAGACATTAGCAACTGAAAGCATTTCATACTCGTTCGACTATAAATTCATGCTCATTTCAGCACAGCCCCGAGAGCTGGGAACACGCGCCATGCTCAGCATCACAGAAGAGATGGAAGGCCACGGTGACCCAGAAGAAGGCACTGACCCTGTTACACTAAGAGGCAGGACCATCTACAGGCACAGAGAACCCTCTAATTCTGCAATACCTGTTTCACAGTGTGACCATCAATCACATATTAGACCAACAAAGAAAAAGTCCATCTTAAAAAAGAAAAACTTCTGTGAAGACGTTAGTATCTTATATCTAACCATAGTCACTGAGTGTCAATCACCCTCGGAAAACTAACAGAGAAAGAAAGCCACCAACCATGCCCTCAAGAAATTATCCTGTATGGAAATAGGGCATATGCCACCTATTTTAAAAGGAAAACAACGGAAAATGTATTAAGCAGTACGCTGACCTCGGTGGGAGGAAGTGATTACAGAGAATGAAAATGTAGGGGACGACTTACAGTGAGAGAAAATCTGGACCTTGCCTGAAAGACCATGCAGGCTGACCGACCCAGGGGACACAGAGCTGCGGCTTCCAGCCCAGCGGGGTTGGGAACAGCACACATGGTCTGCTCAGACTTTTCATGCTACTTTGGCCCAACTCCTCTATCACATGCACTGCCCCATGCCAGGTCGAGAAAAGCACCCATGAAACAAGAAAGAACTGCAATTACATTAGACCTCGACAGAAACGACTCTTTCTCTGAAAAGCCGATCTCTGTATTGAGATCATATGCTAGAAATAACTCAAAACTTAGCTGGACTCATGTGAAAGTTCTAATATTTGACGGTTTTCAACCTAAGCATTAATATACTTGATCGAATCTTAGGAGGTGCTAACATTTTAGAAGCATCAAACAACATCATAGTTCTTCTGAAAGGGAATCAAAGATTGGCCAAAATGAAAGACACTGGGATTGGAAGGACACTGGGATTACTACGGGACCGCTATATCTCATGGAGCACATCATGTCTGCTTGTTGTCTCCTGCGAGCACGAAGGCTGGGAGAGCCAAGATACCAGTGGAGACACCCTTTGTTCTAAGCTCACAACTGATTATACAAGTGACCCCAGGACCAAGAAACGGAGGAAAAGATCTCAGAGAGTAACCTACGTGAACCCTCGATTTCTCCCGTGAGAGCTCTGTAAGGAAATGTGAACACCTCCTTTCTCGTCTGTTAAGATGATCGATCACATTTGCTTTGATCCAACTTTATAAAAATTACTTCAGAAAGGTTATAAGTTTCCTGAAAATTCCTCAGGAAAAATTTTAATCTTGGACTTTTATAAGCAACTACCAAGACATCATGACTATAAAGAACCTCTCACAAAAAGTCAGTACTGTATAATGAAACTGTATAAAAGTTGGTAATTAAGCATAATTGAAGGCTGCAGTGAACATATAGGCCTTTGTTCTTTTTAATTCTGGCACTGACTGGGAATTAAAGATAAGAGCTTAAGGCATATTTTAGTCAGAGTCCAGATGTATAAGCCCCAGTGTTCTAAAAGTAATTTAAGTGAAATAAAAGAAGAGAATAGCCAAAAATATTCTAGATGCCTGCCAGGGAAAAACACCTATATTCTGAACATTTACCATATTTGATTGATCGTATGTGGAATCACTTATTCGTTGGCCTTAAAAAAGGTTAAAACAGAAGATACTCTTATATCCAAGCTCTGAGTAAATTCCTAAAGCATAGCAAAACAAAACAATAATGCTTAAAAATTAATTCACCACAATAAACAATACATGCAAAAGAAATTTGAACATTCACACTAAAAAAGGTATAGACAGTTCACATCAGCACAGGATTCGGCTGTCTTATTTCTCATTCTATATGGGAGTAAGAGGAGGCAACAGATTAAAGCAGATGTCATGGTAATAAAGACTATCAGTACTAAACCATACATCTCTGGTCTAATAACTCACTGAACTAGTACAGGATGACATAATTATAATGTATGCAGTATTATTATAGTCTTCTGGGTTTCTTTTTTTGGGAGCCAGAGTGGGGGGGGTAGAGGAATTCCTAACCATACGCATGTCTACCCTTTATTCACCAACGTTCCACAGGCGGATGATGAAAAACAAGATCAATCCGAGATGGAATAAGAGGGAAAGGGACTGCTTTAGCACAGGGGCCTGGGGCCAAGCCCGGAAACCTGGACCAGTAAGCAAGAGAGACATGATGCGCTCTGAGTGCACACGCGGAGGGCTGGGGAACCACGGGAGCAAGAAAAGAAGAAAATGGGTGATGGAGTTGAGAAAAGAACGTGTCTAACAAAATCAAACGGATGATTAAAAGGCCAACTTGCAGGGGGGATCTGCAGCACGATTCAGGAGCAGGAGCTGGGGCTGGCGCTGGGGCTGGGAAGAGGGAAGGGTCCCAGCAGCAAGCCAGGTCAGGAGACTGTGCTCGGCAGTACCCATCTCTGTGGCGATGCTAACCCACTGGCCCACAGTCTCTCCCTGGGGCCCAAACTCCACACTGATGGATGCATAATTCCAAGAGCTCTGACTTCCGAGGCTTCCTCTGATGGACAGAGTCAAAGGCAACTGCCACTGGACTCGACGTTCTTTTCAGCCTGAGTCCAGTCCAGTTTCCCAGGCTCATCCTAGCTCTTTCCATAATCCCTGAGCAGTATATGAGTTTTATCTTTAGAAGAGACTGGTTATTGTATAGGTGTCCGTAATGTGTAGAAAGAAACGGAAGAGCTACACAACGATGCAAAGGCAAGTTTTAGGGGCGAAGCAATTGTGCACAAGGGTTATTATGGGAATTGCTGATAAAGGCATCTCATTGATTCACTGGCTTATTCTTGCAGTAAACATCTACTGCCTCAGTTACTACTGTGTTCCCAAATCTACATGGTACTGGTGCTGAAGGATGACACAGCCTCTGTTGTCATGCCCCCCAGACTTGGGGGTGATGGGACGCGTGTCAGGACGGAGAGAGAAAACACACATAAAGGCAGAAGAGAATTCTGTTAGGTATAAGACTCTGATGAAAAGACAGTTTGGTGCTATTTTAGGATGGATGGCCCACAAAGACCCTTTTGCAGGGCTGCATTTTAAGTGTAATCTGAAGTTAGAGCCTTCCCAGCAGAACACAGTCAGGGGCCCTCCGTGAGGTGTGCACGAGCCTGGCATGTTCTCCTCCCGTGTGCCTGGAGCGACCTGGGTGGGGGGAAGGTTGGGGGAGAGCTGTGTAAGGTGAAGAACCAAGGACCCACAGACTGTGCACTGTTTAGGAAACGGTCACCAGTCCGAGCATAACACTCGTGTTTTTTAAATGCCCAAGAATTAAATACAGAGATGAATGTTCAATAACATGCTGGCTTAAAATTAAAGAATAAAGTTTAGAAAGAGTAAAAAACAATGCTATAATTCTGTAACATACACATATTTATAAACATTAACACTTACAATGCCTCTGCTGCCAACATGAAAATTTCCATTAAAGTAGGAAATAATACATTTGATCAGCGTAACGGTGATACCCCAAGAGCAGCACTCACTTCTGACGCAGCTACAGAGTTTGCCCTGGTAGGCAGGGGAGGCAATCCCACTCTGTTCCCCGTGGAGGACGTGCTAGCTCTGTCCGCTCAGCACACCTGAGCTGCAAGAAGTCTTCAAAATCAATCATCTTGAGAACCAAAAAGCACCATCTGCAGCAGCACAAGGAAGTATGCTATGTTTTCATACCAGAAAGCAGGACAACTTTTAAAAGGTCCTGTAACAGGACTTCATGCCACTAAACACACTGCCCCAAACCAAACAGCTGAAGGCACGTGCGCTCCTAAACACTGCCCCTACTTCACAAAAACTCCCATCGCGAAACTTCCCCTGAATTATGGGATCGCTGATTTATGGGAGGTGGTTACAACATATTGCTTACATAAAATGGGAATTTGCCCTAAGGGAAAAAATGATGAGACCCGAAGTAACGGCAGTAAATAAAGTGTGTACCATGAAGCCCACTGTCTAGAGATGGACTACAATTCTGATACTGAGCTTCCCAGCAGTAAACATAAAGAGGAAAATTCAATTATCTATGGGATTTGCTGTTACTTAGGACCAAAACGACAAGTGGTTTCAGAAAAGTACAACCTCTCCCGGAACTAAGACCAGAAATCAACTGGCCATATTTTCATGAGTAGCAACCTGAGAACTAACTTCATAATAAAGATAGGAGTTTTATAAGCTTACTCCTTCAAACATCCTTAAATGTAAGTCATTCCCACAAAAACGAAGACGTCCATTTTACTGGAGGAAAAGAAAACCACAAGCAAGGCGGGAAGAAAAGGTGCTCTCTGGCCACCGGAGCTGCCCACTGGGCAGCGGGCAGGAAGGGAAGGGAAGGAATGCGCATTCAGGACCGTCAGCAATCGGACAGATGTGCGGAAGCCAGACCCTCCACGGAGCTTCTGAGTGCCTCAGCAGAACCAGGCAAAGGCATCAGCCCTAGATGAGCTCTTTCCATCCCTTGCGGGATGAGCTACAAGAATTATCTCCAATCAGGTCCAAATACCTCCCCAGAAAGTAAGCCGCAAACTTCAACCAGCAATGAGGATCGGAGAACCCCACCTTCTAGACCACTGACACCTCCGCTGACTTCCACCAGGAAAATTCATCAAGTCAGAGTTAGAAAATACCCATTTCAGTGAGAAAATGTTTGTCATGAAGCAACCATAGAACATCTAAATTACCCATTTAATTGAGAAATATTTCCCAGATACTGATAAGATATCTTTCGTGGAAAATATATACTTATCTCTGTATGTCCCTTAATAACTGTCAGCTTAAGTCATTAAAATATAAAAGGAAATTTCTAAAAATAATAAATATCCCTGGCTTTAGATGAATTGAAGTGACTTCTATCTATCTTTCCATGTAGAAGTGATTACTTAGCAGTGCTCTATGTCTGTTCAGTCCTACTTGTGCACAGGAAAGCCACGGCAAATGATCACAGGGTACTAATTCTACCCTGGATACTGTCTGTAGACGGAGAAATGGGGAAAGACAGAAGAAAGAGAGTTCTGAGCTCATGCATTACTAGGATATCAAAATATGACAACCTTCCACTCATCAAAATTCAGTAAGCCGAAATGGAAAGAAGACATGTTCTCCTCCATTTTGACTCAAGAGAGTTTTTTCTGGGGTGTATGTGTGTGTGTGTGTGTGTGTGTGTGTGTGTGTGTATTTATACCAGAACAATCTATCTATCTATCTATCTATCTCTCTCTCTCTCTATATATATATAAAACAGAGAAGAGTCCCTGCTTTATTCTTCCTAAATAAAAAAAAAAAGAAAAAAGAAAAGAATAGAAAAAAAAACCCTGCCAGCCACTAGAGTAAAAGAAGAAATAAGAGAGACCAATATACAGTAGGTGAGTAGGGATGAGAGCAAGCCTGAGGCCAGCAGAGAGAAAGGAACCCACAGGTTTGACAATGACCCGCCACAGATATCACGTGATTCTCATTCAACACAGAGTAAAGGACCTTAGTGCATCCATGAGAGCAAGCTACCCATTTCAGTGGTAGAACAGAAAACAGTGTTTAGCCTACAGAAATTCACAAGGAATAAACACTGAGGAAGATGATGGTCCTTTTTCTTTTCTTTTTAAGTGGGCGACACACCCACCATCCAGATGGAGCCCAACCTGGGGCTTGAACTCAGGACACTGAGATCAAGATCTGAGCTCAGATCAAGAGTCAGAGGCTTAACCCACTGCAGCACTCAGATGCCCTGATGATGACCCTTTAATAAATAAAATGCATGCAATTATGACAACTTATCCAAAGGAACTTTCTTTCAAATGGACAATCAAGTGACAGTAAGAGGAGTTAATCTCACACTCTTCTGGCAAGAAAAATTTTAAACTATTTAAATAAATGTCATTCAGAGTTTTTATAAAATGTGCTATTCTCTCATTGAAAAGTAACCTAAGTTTTGCGGTGCCTGGGTGGCTCAGTTGGTGAAGCTCTGTCTTGGGCTCAGGTCATGTGCCCAGGGTCTTGGAATCCAGCCTGGCGTCTGGCTTCCTGCTCAGCTCAGCAGGGAGTCTGCTGCTGCCTCTCTCTCTGCCCCTTCCCCCTGCTCCTGCCTTCTCTGGCTCACTTTCTCTCACATAAATAAATAAAATCCTTAGATAAATAGATAGACAGATAGATCAATGTAACCTAAGTTCTAATCACCCCAAACTATTGTTGGCAAAGTTTCAAAGCCATATGCATGTGCACATCTACATGCTTTTTCTAGAAATGTCTGGGTTTGGGATACTTTCATGTTTCAAGAAAAAGGGTGATTTCCATATGAACTGAAAAGCAGAAACCGTGATGCTTTCATAAAATTCCAACATATAAACATTTCTGAGAAAGGAGAGGAGACAAGGCCGACCCAATGCCTAGGGGACGTCCTGTGCAGTCCCCAGGCTCAGAGCAAAGGAGAAGCAAGTGTCAGAGCTGCCAGGGCTTCCACCCGCAGTTAGCCTCGGTGACACCTGGAACCCAGAGACAGGTGGGGGAAAGACTGCACTCATCAGTAAGATCAAAGGTACCATGGAAAGGGAGTTGGCCGGCCACAAATCCCAAGTGTCTGGAAAAAGGAGCTACAGCCAACTGAGGAGCTAGAGCCAGCCAGAAGGAAAAGAGCTCAGGAGTCGGAAGGAGGTCTGGGGAAAATCCGTTCACCTGAACAAAAGCACTGATCAGCCCTGAGCCCCCCACCCCTCTGGGGAGGGGGGGCTAAACACACCCCCAAGTGGACAATAATGCAAGGCTGAGCCTTGTAACCTGAGCAGATGCCTTCAAAACTGCTTCATCAAAAAGAAAAAAAAAAAAAAAACTTCCATTTATTAATAAACTTGAAAAAACAGGTACATTTCCTTTGATTATGAAATTATTTAGCTCTTAAACTCTCTGATGCATAGATACAATTTAAAATCCTCTACTGGTAAAAGTAGTTGAGGGGCTGGCAGAAAAGCCCTCCCGAGACACTACCAGGGCCACGAACTTCCACTGGCACTGGGACACCACCGACTCCGGTTCCCAAGGAGCCCCTTCCCTTCTCCCCGTTACAGTCACTCGAAGTCACCCAGCTGACTTCCCAATAGGAACGCCAGGTTTCTGCATTACAATACGCACCTGGCTCCCACAGGAGATAAAATTACCATGGCCTGGAGGTTGTGGCAAGTGTGCCTAGGCTCGTTTTCTACATTACTGTTAGCAAACTCACAGAGTCATAAAGATACTTCGGCTTACTATACTACAAACAGAATTACTTATCTAAAATAGGAAATACTTCAGAATGAACTTGCCAATTAATTGGAGTTTATTATTTTGGAATGTAAATCAAATGTGGCTATATTTACTTCTTTATAATTAAGTGTACAAGACTTCTGAAATACAGTAGTGTACTTACTACCTTAAAATAAGTTCATGCAAATTTAGGGACCAAAAAAAAAAAAAGTTGTTCTTACACAAGCCATCACTTCAGGTGTTCATAAAGTCAAAACACATATATTTGAAATTATCTAGCTTTCTGTTGCTAATGACAGTCATGCTGACAAAATTTACTGGTTGATCAAACTATAGTACAAGTATATGAATTTATTTGTAATAAATTATCATTTTTGCATATATCAGTCAAAGCACAAGGCCTAAATACTTGCAAACAAAATGCATTATTAATTTAATTGTCACAGCCTATTTGGCTAACTTCTATTACTATTTGCTATAATATGCAATGCCTAAGAGGAGAGAATCAAATTTAAAACATAAAATAGTAAGCTGATTATTTTGTCCTGGAGAAATTAAAATATAGCAAGCTTGCAAAATTATAGCCAAGGCATTAATGTTTTAAATAGGTAAGAAAAAAATGTTTAACTTAATTTAGAGAACACTTATGCTCAAAAGTGATGGTTCAACATGCTGATAAAGAGTTTCTTTGTTTCCTAAAACCATTACAAGGCATCAGTTCCCTTTCGGAGGCAGGGAAGAAGGTGGAATAGGAGCCCTTTGGCACCGACTGTGCTAGACTTCGCCAGCTGAATGCGACCCTCCCCAACTCCACGTGTCTACTGCCATGGGTTCCAGGCCCTCTGACTAATTTCTGGGCAGTAAAATGAGGTATCCTAAACAAGAAGTGTTCTGAAATACAGAGGTCTTAATGGAAACAACAATTCAATGGAAGATGTCCAGCTGAGAGGAACTCGACAGCCTGAACTTTAAGGGGCTCAGGACCCAGAAGACAGGGTCCGTGCATTCCCACTTGAGATGCCTTTCCCAATTTAGGAACCAAAATCATGTCTAGGCCAGAGAAAAAGCTTAACACATCTCAAAGGGAAGAAAGACATGCCTCTACCCTCTGTGCAGCCTCCCTACAGGTGCCAGGGGCTGAAATGAGTAGAAACAAGCAAGTGCTCCTGGAACACACAGAAAAAGTAATGGGAACTGAACAGTGCACCTGGGATCTTCACTCTCCTGTCATAGGAGATGCCTACTGTATTTAAGTGCTTGGAGGAGAGAACTATGTATATAGTGATGAAGTTTTCATTAGTATGAAATGATATGAACACTTTTTTAACCTTTATTCATTCCTAGATAAAAAGCAAAATGATGCATTTGAATTACAGTAGGGAGGTATTTTCTTTTTATTAATCATCTGATCTAGACTGTTTTCATTCAAAATTTATTTGGGGAACAAAATCCCTAAGTACCCAATTGTAAAGATTCTCAGTGTCAGATAATTAGTCCAAGGAAGGACAATGGGATTCGAGTCAGAAAAATAATTCTAACATTCATTAATTATAAGACACTGCATAAATTATTACAAATTCTTGAATCTCAGGCTTTAGATAAAAAAACCTGGAATAATAATGCACTCTTAATAACATCACAGAGTGATTAACTGAGATAATGCATGTAAAAGCAACAAAATATAGTACTTAAAAATGTTTTGTTTCTGCTTCCTTATACATTCATGAAACATAACTTAAACAAATCCCAAATCATAATGTAAGTAATACAGAATACGTTGAATTTCACACATTATACATTCAGGATATGCCCAACACATACAGTTTGGCTCAAATTAAATATAATGCTACAAAGAGAAGTACCAGAAGTCAAAAGATAAAGAGTAGGCATACGTGGACACTCAACATTCTGACCCAGCAGTCATGTCCAAACCAAAACGCTAAAGAAAGCGATACGCCTTCAACAGAACAGTCAAGTCAAATCGCTTATAAACACAGAAAATGTTGGTAAGAGCATTTTCGAGTTTTTAAAAAGGGAATTAAGCATTTACAAGTAAGGAAGAGGGTCCAGGCGGCCGTAGGCTGCGGACTGACGGAACGGGCTGCATCATTACTGGCATTCTTAGAAAATTATTAAAAGCCAAAGGTTTCTGGGAGTGTCTACAGAGTTTCAGATACTGCCGCAGAGAACTGGGGGGAATCAACTATGTCTCTAAAGGAGGCACAGAGGGATTTTCACCAGCTCTGAGTGAGCTGCACATCTTACAGATTCAAAGATTTTTGAAGTAGCCATACTCACCTGCTAGCTGACATTGCTCTACTTCTGCTCACCTAATATAATTAAGTCTATGTGATGAAGCTAATTATGATACAGTAGCAGGAAAAAAGAAAGCCTGGCAGTTGATGACATAATAATTGTAGTGTTATTTTTCATGACATGGCAACTACTGTATTATTTTGGGGATGACACAAGATGTATTTCTTTTTTAGTATCAGCAATGCTTAATTCTACAGTAAGAATTTAAAAATACTGTTTAAAAACCTCAAAATAAAAATGCAGGAAAAAACAAAGTCTACCTTTACATTACTATTTTAGTTCGTCTGAACACAGTGCAGAGGTCAATCCCCTCCTAAATAAACTTTTCGACTGTTTCAAGTTTATTTCACAATTTCACAAATTCAAAGGCCCTCAAACCTTTTCAAATACTTTTAGGTCTGAATTTTAAAATTAAAATGACATTAAATTCTTGTGGAAGAATGGTATGAAATATGTCATCCAACCACAGAGTACCAGAAATGCTAAACATGATAAACTGACTTGATATCAATTCTAGAACTCACACCATTAAACAAAGCCTAAAATGCAAATATAATCACACTTACTAAATTTTTTAAATGAGCAAAAAATTACCTTTCTTTCGGGGTGCCAACTCCATGCTTGCCTAGGAGATGCGTATTTAAGTGCTTCTTCATGACAAAAGCAACCCTAAAAAAAGAAATAACAATAATTACAGAACTAAAACATGACTATGCTAAAAGCATATCCACAAAGTACTTAACAGGCACTGAAATGCGAATGTAACATGAAATTGCACATTACAGCAGCACTCCTGGTAAACAAGACGCTTGCCTACAGATCACATGTACTGTGATACCTGAAAACTGGAATAAACAACTATTTAAATGAACTGGTTCATTGTCTTCCTCGTGCGCCAACAGGGGCGGAAACAGTGACTGTACCTCAGTCACTGCCTTTCCCGTCGTGAGAGAGACAAAGCGACTCCCGACACGGTAATCCTCACTGCCCCTTAGTTGTTCCCACACTTCAACCATGGAAAGAGTTCGAGAAAATGTCATTTTATTAAATATTAAAGAGACTGTAAAGAGAAAATAAATAGCCTCCATGAAGCTTCCTTGAAAACATGGTAATAATTTGAAAAGAGGTTTTAAAAATGATGTGTCTAGTGTGTCTGTGGCACATGCAAAAAAAAAAAAGTACTTCAGCACCAAGAAGATATCAATTAACTAAAACAAACAAAAAGTATTATCTGACACGCTATCTTATTTTATACACAAATCAGCTTACTTAATTCAATTTTGAGGACATAAATATGAAATGGACAGGAATCAAAAGTCAGTCCATGGAACACCAGTCTCCTTCTGAACACAGTTCAACATCAATTTAATTACATTGTGTGATTATTTAGAACAATTTAGATCTCATTCAGAAGCATCAGACTAAAATGGTTCTCTTGATAAGCCAAAAAAAAAAAAATTGATATTATAACTTTCAGAGTAAAAGGGCTTGCAAACATTTTTGTTAATTATGTATTACAGCTGTCCTTCATAAAGTTAATTACCAATAGCTGAAAGGCAACAGAATCTATTTGCATATGTACATGAAAGGCATGACATATGCGAAAATATGATTTTAATTAGCATTCTATGATATGAAAGGCTACAAATCAAATTGGCATGTTATAAGATTCTTAACATTAAATACTGAATTCATCTGGACATGTTTGCACAAACGGGCAACGTGAGGCTGTAAAGTACTATGGCCTTATAGAAGAGACATGCCAACCGCCAAGACTTAAAAAATTTCTAAAAAGATAAATGCCTCTCCTCCCCTGCCCACATGTCTGGTCTATTTTGGTTCTTTTCCTATAATATTAGAGAACCTCAGTTTTGAGGCTAAAATAATATATTTGTAATTTTTACGTGACTGTGAGTTCATTATTCAAATACGGTATTTGTATATACTGAAAATGGCATTCATTCTTTTTTACATATTAGGTAATAACTATGGACAATACAGGCTTGACACTATAAATAACTGGGCACACTATCAATCATTAAAATGGAAAAATAACGAGTACATGTAAAGAATCAAACTGTGATGATATTAAAGGCTTAGCAAAAATAACAGTACAAGATATTCTTTATTTGTTTCTGCTTGATTTGGACAAAATAAATAACATTTTTCATTTCCTTAAAAAAGAATGCAGTAATAACAACAGTCCATTTAAGTCATAACTTCCCTACTGTCCTCTATTTTCTTATAATTAAAAAAATATAAAGCTAATAGCAAAGAGCAAAGGTTAAGAACCCAAAGTTGCAAAGCACAGCTTATTTACATGACTAAGTATAATTTAAGAGATGTGAGTTTAGAACCACAGGGCAGTTCCCGAAAGAAGAAACTTTTATTAATTAAAATGTCTAAGTTTTAAGAATTGAAACACAAATATTATACTTCATGGGGAAGCAAACTGAAGTACACAGAGAGGGAAAGCTTCTGCCTAATATAATTCTTAAATTGCCTGCCTGAATATCTCGAGGAATAATAATTTTTTATTATGGGAAAACTTTATAATACTAAAATACAGCTCAATTATACTCAAATGCAAAATGTTCATTCATCCAAAATCTGATTTAAAGTAAGTATAAAGTCTTTAAATTTGTAATACATAAGTACAAGTAGCATAAAAGTCCCAAAGTCATCCTCAATTAAAAGATACAAGTCATGCATGACTGAAATCATCTGACCAACCTATCTGAACAGAACACTGCCAGCAATCTGTGCTTACTGAATGTAGTCTACCTCTCACTGCCGTCAACATAGTCTTGCTTCCATATTTTAACACAGCAATTGCTCTGGAAATTTGATCATCTATACATCACCAGAAATAAGACAAAAACAGTCCCAAATCTGAGAAGCTATACAGTCGAAACTCCTGGCTCCTGATGGACACTTCTGCCCGTGTACTCACTGTGTTTCTGCATGCTCACTGGTCACTCATGGGTAAAATCAGGTACCACGCAGCCTCTGGAGGAGGCAGCAGCAAGCCCACCATGCTCCAGCAAGGACACCGCTGGGCACTCAGGAATGCAGTAAGTCACCAACTTGGACCCACTCCAGAGCACAGTGACAAAACTAGAGTCCCTGCCTCAGAAAACGTGAAAACTAGTGATGGAAACAGACAAGAACAAAAAGTAAAACATACAGCATCTTAAACACTATGATAGTGGTAGGAGAAAAACAAGCAAACCAGAAGCTTACACCGGATGGCTCCGGAACGCGGTCTGTGCATGAAGGGGGCAAGGGGCCGGGCCAGGGACGGGGCGGGGAAGAGCAGGCCACAGAAGGCAGGGTGGCCAGGACAGCTGCGGGGGAGCCCGTGAGCGGAGGCTGCTCTCAGAGGCAGAGGCAGTGGAAGGTAGGGGAGGACAGGGCAGGGTGGAGGGTGGGGGGGGGGGAGCTATCACCCCGGGGAGAGGAGAGGCATCCCAGGCCCAGGGTCTGACTCCCTGCCATGTGGCTCAGAGCAGCCAGAGGGACAGGACTGGGGCAGGGGATGAGTGGGGAGAACTCTGAGGGTATCCAACAGGAGGCCAACCTCTGGTCTTGAGGCCAAGGGCAAGATCCATGTTAGAACAGACTCTCTGAGGCTTTCCATCTACAAATGCCATACAATCTAAAGGAACACCTTGAAATAAAAAAAAACGATGCTTTTCTTTAAATATGATTGACTTCCAAGTACCTAGAATTGCCTAAAATAGTGTCACTTAAAATTGTTTTTGGTGTCAAAAGAGCAGCACAGTAGTAATGTTTACATCCTAGTTAGAGATTTCTACTTTTCAGTACCAGCATTTCATATTTTAACTTCTAATTTGAAACAAATTTCTCCTACACAATCGATGGATCTAATCAGAACCTCTTCCTTTAATCCCTAAGGTTTTATCACTGCAGAATTATTTCCATTTAAGAGTCATGAAAGATTATCTGACTGATCTATTTAAGTAAATAAGATACAATACACGACTGCAGGGGAAGAGATGTGGAAAGAAACATGTGCCAAGAGCCACGGCACATCAGCGTTCCCTCACACGCCCGAGTCAGGGCATTCGGTGCAGGGCCAAAAGTCAGCTTTGCACAGAGAATTTTTCCAAGGGGACAAGCCAAGGGGACAAGCAGCAGCAGTATGTTTGTGGGGTTCTGCTATGTTGTGACGTGTGCCCCTCATCTCTCAGTGAAGGGCAGATGTTCCTCAAAGACCGGCCTGCACGAGAGACCATCCAGCTACGTGCTGGATGATCAGGCCTTACAGGTCACAGGAAAGACAACTGCGTTGGCTTGTAAGCAGTTATAACCCACAGGACAGCGCTGTGAGCTAAGGAGAACCTGTCAGACAGCTGAGCGCAGGAGTAAGAGGCGCAGGGCAGAACCTCCCTGCCAGCTCTTCCTGCGGGATGGGGTGCCCTCTCCCCAGCACTCCCCGGGTCCCCTCCGCACCCAGGCCACACTCCCCCAACTGCTGCGCAGAAGGCAGGCTTCACCCATCCAGTCACTGAGTGAGCTACACAGTAACACAACTGACAGTTTTCAGTCACTGCTGAAGAAACAGAAAATTTAAAAATTTTTTTAAAAAGAACAGACAAACAGCAGGGGGTCGCTGGCAGGGCCTGGTCTGGAGTCAGACCCCAGCCGTGGCCCGTGAGTGAGCCCATGTGCTCTGGGGCCTCCCTCGCAGCAGCTCCGGGCAGGCACATCGAGCACGGGGACAGGCACATTGAGCGTGGGGACAGGCACATCGAGCACGGGGACAGGCGGCCGAAAGGCGGTCTAAAGGCAGCCCGCCGCCTGGAGTCTCACTTTGGGAAGACTGAGCGCCCGGTCCGAGACGCCAGCCCCTGGGTGGAAAGGGCAGGAACACAGCGCTTCACGGGAGCCTCGTGAGAACTGAAGAAACCGCAGAAGCACAAGCCGCGCGGGGAGCGGTGAGGACAGCTGGTGAGCCAGGGCTGGTGCTCACCGCACGATCCACAGGTGTGCCCTCCGCGCACGCGTGTCTACGACTACGCGTATACGTGGAAACCTGCAGATCGTGTCAGTGCCACAGTTACATCTAGAAGAAAACCAGCTTCAGGATATCAACTACCAGAGCCTCCGTTCCTCCGGGCCTGTTAGCACCTTCAGCAACACACGCGTGCGGCTTTGGAGGGATTCCCGTGGGCGGACGTGAGATGCCCTCCCGGCTGGAGTGGGACAAGCCTGCCGCTTCAGACACAGACACCACCTATGTGAATGCGGCCTGAGACGAAGCACGCACTCGCTCTGCCTCCTCTACACACTATTTCCACCTGTTTATCTCAATCTCCAAGAAAGGCCGGGGAGGAGGGCCTCAGAAACACAGCTCTCTGAGACAACAACAAGGAAGAATAAGGAAGGGAGTGGTCACCCCCACCCCGAAGGCCAAAGCCCAAGGCCTGTGCGCCCTGTCCCGCCCCTCCCGTCTCCTAAGGTGCATCGGGACTCCGCTGCAGCATTTTCTGTGTCCGCCCAAAGATGCATTTCGGAGGGATGTACATGGGTTTTGGCGACAGGAGTACTCAGTGGTCCTTGAGGTTGAGGGAGAGCTGCGCACATCTACCCTCCTTCTCTGGGACTCGAGGCTCACGAGCCGCTTCCCCCGAGAAGCCTGCGGGCTCGGAGTCCTCTAGCGCAGTCTGACTTGAGCCCTGCCCTCCCCCCATCCTCTTTCGGTAACATTCCTATGAACATCCTGCAGAGTGGTCATCTGAAGAGCCCTCGTCTGGAGGATGTCTGGCAAATGTGGAGAATCTGGATGAAATCTGAAGCTTTTGGCATGACTTGTAAGACCTTCATGATTTAGAACTCTGCTGGTTTTTTTCTTTCTTAGTTCAGATTTGCACCTAATTCTCTAGCGGTCTGTCTCGGGTGTTACTTCCCTCCCCTCTGCATGTCCTGCTTCCTGGGCCTGGAATCCACACCCATTAGCCGGTTTCACCATTGTGCTCCCAGGCCTGACCCGAACCTTGGAGGGGCTCCTCCATCTGCACTCTCTCCTTACCATCTCACTGATGGCTGCAATGCTCCTGACCGCTGTTCGCTGCTCTCCTGTCTGTTCTTAGCTTAGGCCTGAGTGATGTTGGCTTTTGGGGTCCCCGTGCTTATGGGTATGAAAACATGTGAACCCCTGGATGCGTGCTGAACTGAACCCCTTTGAACTGCACTGTAGTTCCTCTGAGCAGGGCCTTCCTGAGCAAATGGGTAGTATGCAAGGCAGGTCCTCTTCCTGCTAAAGTGGCGCCTGATTCCGAAGAGGCTCTAGCCCTTGTGAATGAGTTAAAATGTTGGCGGTAGTGTTTATGTCTTGAACCTTTGAGCCCACAGTGGGTCAGAGCTGAAAGTGGCAAAGATTTATATAATGTTGAGAATGTGTGAGTCACTGCACTCTGTACTGTGCAAACAATCATCCTGTTACGTCATCACACCCTTATTAGGTAGGAACAGGTACTACCATCCCATTTGATAAACGAGGAAACCAATGGCACCTCGTTAAATAACACGTCTGCGCTTCCCCACTGAATTCCTGCTAGACTGGCAATGGAGCGCAGGCAGCTTAGGTCCAGAGTCCTGTCTGAGAAGCCCCACTGTGAAGAAGTTAATGTCGTTGGTGGGATGCACCTTAGGAGACAGGAGGAGCGCAACAGGGCGCGCACCTTCTATGGCAGGGGCCCCACCATCGCCCTGGGGTCAGACCCTAACTCCGCCGCTGACCGCGTGGCTGACCCAGCTCATCTCTTTCTGAATCACACTGAGCCTCTCCTTCCTGACGTGTAGTGTGGGGGCAATACTACTTACTTCAGAAAGCTGTGACAAGGAGGTAACGAAGACGCACGATACAGTCCTGTGGCCCTTCCACAGCCATAGTTCAATGACCGGGAGCGGGCACATACCGAACACTGAACGAGGGCCTGAGTGGACTAAGAGGAGCAAAACGCAGTCTCTGTATCCATGGGGTTTAAAATCCAGGTGGTGGAAACGGACTTCTCAAGAGGTCATGTCAGTACGATCAGGAAGAAAGAAGACACAGATTTCAGATAGGGCTGAGGGGCACGAAAACTTCTCAGCACCACAAATGGGAATCTGAGAAGTTTCCCTCTTGCTCTAAAATCAATAGCAGTGATCAACCAAAGCCATCTAATTTCAGGACGCACAAAATCAGGGAAGCTAAGCACCTTAGCTTTCAACACTGCACGTATTTATAAGCAGCATCCTAGGAACGCAGTAAACCCAGTAGGCCTGACCAAAAAAGCATACCCAGAATATTAAGTAATGATTCTCCAAAGAACAATCACAGTCCATTTCCCCAGGTAGGTTCTAGATATACAATAATATATTATCAATAATGTGATTTGACATTTGGAGCTAATGTCACTTGTCATTAAAAATATATATGGAAATTTTTGCCATTTTGATTAATATGTCTTTTTTTATGATTAATAAGGTATTACCATTCTGAAAGTGACTGTAAATGAAGACTACTTTTATACTGTAGTTTTACATGTTAATTTCAGTTTTTAATGGGACAGTATAAAAGACAGATGACTTACAGATTTTCATATTGCTCTAAGTGTGTATTTCTCCTAATGACTGCACATCACAGGAGCAATGGTCCCTGAAAGATGTCCACATCCTGATCTCCAAACTCTGCTCAGATACAAGGCAAAGGGGAATAAGATGGAAAATGAAATCAAGGTTGCTAATCGGCTGACGTTCACATCAGAAATGTACCCTGGATCACGCAGGTGGACTCAGTGTGACCACAAGCGCCCTTACAAGCAGAAGAGGCAGGCAGAAGAAGGGAGTCAGAGGAGGCGGAACTAGAAAGCAGGGCCAGAGAGAGGCTCTGTTGCTGCTGGCCCCAAACATGGACAAGCTGGACCATCAGCCAAGGAATGCGGGTGGCTTCTATCAGCTGACATGCGACCCTCTTCTTCCCTAAATCCTTCTCCAATGGCTTGAGTATTTACTAACGAATCTTACCCACCGTGATTATTACAATGAGGGTGGCAAAATGACAGTGTTCTAATTCTATTACTCCTCCTACATTTATCAGAAGGACACTCTTCCACAAAGGACTCCACCATTTACCCGTCTCTATGTCTCATGCGCTCTCGCTTATTTGTTCCTTTCCTTTAAGTGGACTCTCGGATTTTCACTTTTATGTCACATTTTATAATCAATTAGTGTAATGGAAACTTATTATTCTCAAACTGTCCCCAAATTGGTCAATGGAGGTCCTTTAAAAGCTGTCTACTATGTCCTTTTGACATCACTCCTCTTAGTGCTTGAGCTTTTCTTTATTTTCTAGCAGAAGATGTTCTAAGCTCACCAGGCCCATTCCCTGCTACACACCTGAGAATCAGCCCTAGTTTCTTATAGTAAGGAGTGGTATTTGCACAGCAAGATCCAGGTGCTAACTATGATGGCTGCTAATGGGATGTCACTGAATTGAAGCCCTTTCAGCGCAAAAAGCTAGGAAATAAATGGATCAACACACAAACAAATAAATACGGTGTGCATGTTTGCTGGTGGCCAGGAAGGAAAACAGACACAGAGAATCACAACTCTTAGTAAGGAGTATTCATTACAATAACTGATTGCATCTTTTCATTATTCTATAATATTATGAAATAGGTTTTCAAGTAGCATACAAATAAGTTTTTGTATTTAAAAAATCACATTTTAAATATAGAACCAAAGTTTTCTAGTCAAACAATTCTTTTTGTAAATCCTCAAAGCATACATGCACCGCTCACTAATACTTTCTTCAGTGTCCGCCAGCGCGTTTCTTCGCACAGTTTCTAAACCACCCTGAGCTCTCCTGCTTCTCACGACCGGCAGCTCCTCTTCCTTTTCTTACCTTCAAAGGGTGACATTTTCATTCTTATTCCAGAGTTGTAATTCATTTCCTGGGTATCATGCGTAACGCCCTTGTGGATAGCTCTAAAATCTCTGTCTGCACCCATGGCCTTTCCTGGGGCATTTTTTTCTTCCCTGAACTGAGAATACCTGAAACCATGTCTGACCCTCAGTTATGATCTTCGCTCACGAATGATCTCTCCGAAGTTCCCTAATTCTAGCACCTGCACCACCTTCCCAATTCAATAATCACATCCTCAGGTTCATAAATCATCAGCTGTTTCTCACAACTGTTCCCTATCAAGACATTACATACTTCTCTCTCTCTGGTATAAATGCACTAGAGCAAACCGCTTTATCGGAATGTTAGGGCGTCGGGATGTTCTCCATTACAAGTCACCCCATAGACCAGCATCACATAATCTTTCCATAAAGAGGTTCATACTGTACCTCAACTCATGAACATTTTATGATTCCTTACTGAACTGAATAAAGCACAAAGCCTTAAACAAGCAAATATTAGTCTTCAATGGTCACCTAAACCAGTTATCCCAATTTCTGGAATATACCCTTGAGAAAACATCTGGAAAAAAGGCAAAAAAGCTGCACTCCAACTAAAAAATAAAAATATCCTAAGCGCTCAGGAACAATCCCACGCTTATATGAGAATGCTATGCATCAGTAAAAAGAACAGAAAGTTTTCCAAGGCACATTAGATTTAAAAAGACAAAAACATTACTTACAGTGTAATCCCGTACTCTGACATATAAACAAACATATACGTAAACCAAATACAAGTCAAAGTCACTTAACGTGAGGCTTACTTTTACATTACTTATACTCTTTGCTTCTCTACACTTGGCAAAATTTTTAGAAGTAAAAACTAGCAGCCTGCCTTACACCTTACGCGGCACACCCGTGTCCACTCAGTGTGCCCTCACAACAGAAGGCGCAGCAGCACAGCTGCCGCCGGCCTGGCCTGAGCCAGGAGCGACTGGGACTCCAAGAAGGGGAGTGCCTGTGACTTTTACAAGAAAATGTACAATTCTTTTTACACAGAAGCTGAAGATGCAAACACAAGATTCACACCTCCCAACCTCAATGCAGAGCTCTTTCCGCCATTGTGCCCCTCCTGCCCCATGAAAGAGTCCACCTCACCGGAGACAGGAAAACAGAAAAAGGGGATGCTACAGACTCAAAGTATTCACAAATAAAATCAACAGTGTATTAAATACTGATCTAAATGAATAAGGCTCTTAACAAACTAATGAGAGAAAAAATCAAGTAGTTGATGTAGGATGAAGGTTTTAGTTTTGTTTTGTTTTTTTAATTCACTGAGATGAGGAAAGTACTCACAATATTTAAAAGGAAAATATTTATCCTATGATGAAGATACAAACAAAAATTAATGACCTATAAAACAGGTCAGATAAAAATAAATACAATGCAACTGATTAACAAGAGTAATTATGCTTAGAAATAAACACAAAGATGCTGAGCACTATTAAAACAATGGCCAACAGGGACAGAGTACATCAGTTTTATTCTGAACAAAATCAAGATAAAATAGATAGTTTACTTTCCAAGTGTTAGAAATCAAGATCGTGCTATGGTTCTTGTTAAAATGTAAAATATGCTGCACAAAATAAAACAACATCTAAATGAAGTACGAAAATTTCATTCACATAACATAGGAAATGATATATGTAACATACCTCCCTAAACATATTTGTAAACAGGTCTCCATTTATGTTGTTTTAAACATGATTTCACATAAGAACATTTTCCATCCACTTCTCTGTCCTATTCATTCGCATATTAACTTAGATGAACACAGAAAAAACCTGAAGTTTCTCAAAGAAATTCAAATCTGTCCAAAACTTTACATGGAAAATAGAGGGGGAAATCTACAATCATACAAGATTGTTTACTCCAAAATTCAGAAGTTAATGGGTGTTAAGTAACACTTGAAAATTCCTCAAACTCTTTTACCAAATTATTAATTGTTACGCCAAACCAATTATGTCCTTCATGGCTTAAGTATCTCAACACACCAAATGCCCTCTTGGTTATAATCATTGCACAGAACCCCAAACTTCCACATTTGGAATGTACCCTTGTAATTGTACATAAATAAATTAAAACAAATTATCGACATCCCCAAATTTAAAATTACTGAGAACCCTTTAATACTCAAGTATAATTACTGGGGGCGCGTGGGAGGGGCAATCATTTGAGGTTGTGGGGTCCAGCCCTAAGTCGGGTTCCACGCTCAATGTGGAGTCTGTTTCAGGTTTTTTTTCTCCCTCTCCCCCCACCAGTGCCCCTCCCCACTCACATGCTCTCTAAAATGAATAAAAATCTTCTTAAAAAAATTATAACAAAACTTACAAAATTTTGGTTTATTCACAAAAACCAAAAACTCTAAGTGTCACACATCTCCTGAAAGTAAGAGTTCTGTGTGCAACAAAGAAGCAGTGAGCTCTTACACATAATGCAGGCTTAGCTACAGCAAACCAAAACGTTCCTCCAAGACATTGCAAGGTAGTACCCAAACCTGCACACAAACTCACACGTGCACGCCATGGCCTTTCCGGCGCTCCACAAGGGAGGAAGGACAGACACCCACAGAGTCAGCACTCCTCCTTCTCAAGGGTTAATTGCACTGTCGCTTAATAAGGCCTCCTATAAGAATATACTATTAGTATTGTCAGAATTATACATATTACACCTTTCCAAAGACCTTAATTACAGACTTTCCTATATTAACCACATTTTTTCAGTAATAAGATTTTATTTATTTGTCAGAGAGCCAGAGGGAGCACAAGCAAGAGGAGCGACAAGTAGAGGAAGAAGGAGGCTCCCCGCTGAGCAGGAAGCAGGACACGGAACTCCATCCCAGGACCCTGCGATCATGACCTGAGCTAAAGTCAGACACTTAAGGAACTGAGCCACCCAGGCATCCCAACCACATTCTTAACAGTAACAAGAGCAATCGCCTATTAGGGCGCTTCTGTTCTATGTGTGGGGATGGAAATCACCAAGCTCTGTTCTCAGTGCCTACATACAACTTATCCAGTATGAGTTACCCACATACAACTTACCCAACCTAACCGCTTCCCAAGCCAGCTGACAATGATAACCTGTGACACACAGACTGCAAGCCGACTCCCCCAAAACGGCCCAGCCCGGGAGCAGCAGTCAGCACCGGACCCGGGCTGAGGGAGGCCCACATGCTGCCCCTGAGTGCGGAATCTTCAGTGCTGCTTCTCTCCGTCTTATAAATTATAATTCACTTATTATTCCTTATTTCATACGTCTGTGGCATTACTTTTTGTTTCTTAACTAAAAATCCCCCTGCCAAAATAAGGAACTCAAAGACAAAGTGTATTTTATTTCCAAGTTTATGAAACAACACAGAGTATCATAGAAAAAAAGTGCTGAAATTGAGAGTTAAAACCCTGGGCCTGCTCTAGGCTCTGCAAGGAAGACAGACATGGGCCCTGGCTCAGTTCATAGCAGTGACAGGCAGGACCAACTGACGCTACCCATATCGACATTACTTAAAAGACTAAAACTGGGGGTGCCTGGGTGGCTCAGTGGGTTAAAGCCTCTGCCTTCGGCTCAGGTCATGATCTCAGGGTCCTGGGATCGAGCCCCACGTCGGGCTCTCTGCTCAGTGGGGAGCTTGCTTCCCCCCCCCCTCCCTGCCTGTCACTCTGCCTACTTGTGATCTCTCTGTCAAACAAATAAATAAAATCTTTAAAAAAAAAAAAAAAAAGACTACAACTGTACTACTGACAAGCGATAGGACGAGGACTGTCATAACCAGTGAAATGATAACTAGAAGGGAATCAGAACAAACCATGCTACATGGGTCCAGGATGGCTACAGGGAGGGAGGGAGGAAGGCAGGCTGCCTGGGGCAGGAAGACCAACCAGAAGCCACACTTACGGAAAACTCTCCCAAGGATCTGAACAGGAATCCTTTGCCTGGAGCTACCTCTCAACTCTTCTGAAGGCGGCAAAACAAAACGGTAAGCGTCTGTAACTGTTAGGTATCATCGTCACACTGGAAAGTGTTAATAGGGTCAACAGAAATTCAAGAACACACAGTGCCCTGGGAGACAGCGCAGAGCAAGGCCTGAGACACACACGTCAGGGGGCTGCGTCCGGCCAGGGCCTGACAGAGGAGGACACCATCTCAGCCTGGTGCCGAAGACTGTGTGACAGGCAGTGTGGCCAGGCTGACCAGAATGGCGGGAGCCCAGAGAGCCCTCAGCAACTCTCCACTGACTTTAGGGCAATGAGGAAAAACAAGATCCCTCCCCAGAACTCAGCACACGCGCTCAGCTTTGCACTGATTAAGAAGACTCTCTGAGTCTCAGCCCCAACTTTCCAGGATAGGAAGACACTCCTCACAGGCCCATACAGGTATTAAAAATTACACACTAACACAGTTTACCATTTTGTTGACAAGAACACTGTATGTCAAGCAGAGCAGAGAGTGTTTACATGGATTTCTCAGATACGGAGTATTACTAACCTCAATTTCCAAGGAAGAAAACTGGGGTATAATGGAATTACAGCTAGCAATGGTTAGAGGAAAACCTATCTATAAATGGCAGATAGAAGCCTAAACTCCAGTGTCAAGATATTGCAAAAAAATATTAAAGTCTCAATAAATGATTGCTATTAACAAAGTAAGAGCCTCTTCTTACCCTACCATATAATTCTGGTATCGTCATTATTGATTAAATGTGCAGAAGCTAAAATACATGAGTACGTTTATGTCAAGGAATAAAACACCAACCAATAAATCCCCCAAACAAGGATTTCCACTTTTATATGTAATCTGTCTTCAAATTTCTTCCATGATATTTTATGTTAATCTATAACACAGCAACATGAAATGCAGTGGATGTCAGTATGGGACTGGTGACCAGCCCCTCATTTCAACTGTGTCTGCAAGGGATGAATGGCCAAGTCCTGGGGAGCCAGAAGACAGAAGACCAAAGCTCCATCCGAGATCGCCTACTTCCCAAAGACACACTCTTCGGTAATCTTCAGTAGAGAACCTGCCAGTACACGGTGCTGAGCTATCCAACACCACTATTTCCAAGACTCAGTAAAGGCACTCCTGATTTCATGGAAATTTGGGGGAAGAACGGTGATTTTTAATTTATTGCTTTTAAAATATTATTTGGTAAACAAGAATATTGAAGTTGGAATTTGTGTGAAAATTAATTGAAACTGGCTATGGATATTTGCTATGTACACAGGAAACCAACACATATTGGGCTATTTATAAATAAGAGCCCAAAGCTGAGATTTTTAAAATGATACAATCTACTTTTGAACTAATTTGGCATGAACACACCATTATGAGATAGATTCGTACAGACAAGGGGTAATCTGTATCTTGTATCAAGGTTTACATATAGTTAAGATAAATATCTTTTGTGGAACACAATTATGCAAAAAAATTAGAACACAATAGAAGACATTTAATAATAAAATTTTATAGAACAGAATTTAATCTTTATTTAATGATTCAGTAGGCATATCAAAAACATGCAGTGCTTCAGGGAGATAATCATCATCATCAATTATGGCTGCATTGGAGAGATACAGAAGTGTCAATTAATAAGAGTTCTGGCTGAATTACTTCCCTGTAACAATTTATAATAAACTGAGCGAACCAACTGAAATAAGAAACACTCAAGAAATTTTATAATAATAATAAAGTCAGGATTATTTTCTTCCCCCTTTTAAATTCCCTTATCATCTAAAATAAGATGTGTTAACAAAGTTATTTAAGTTATAGATAGCAAGAGGAAGGTGAATTAGAAAAAGAAAGAATATCCTCACAACAAAAACAGGTTGTCTATCCCACTCAGGAAATAGGTAGACACGCTGTTGGCCGCAGACTGAACCGTGTAGCACATTAGACAGAAGCAGAGCACTCTTTCTGTCTTTCATTAGAAATTAAGTGCAGATGAAGACAATGTGCACGAGAGCAAGGCTGGCAAGGGGAACGAGGCTGGCACCCTGCACTAGGACAACATGGCTAGATCAAACCACATTCCCCAGAATTCCATTGCTGGGATGTACCCAGTTAGGAGAGGCCATAAGAGAAATTCTGGTAGGACATAGAAGAGGGAGAGGTTAAGCAATGCTCCTTGTGTTGTAATCGACCTCCTGGGTCATCTGTCAGGAAGCAACAACAAACACCACTCTCCGTGACCTGGCAGTCCTCCGTCGCCTTCTCTGACTGCTGGACCAACAGGGTAGGTGTGGGCAACTAATGAAGAATAGTAGCTTTTGCATAAACCCATGTCTCTCATCAATGTCAGGCATATGAAAACATCGAAGGGATTTGGTCTATCCTCAGCAGCCCCGGTTTGTTTGTGGGTTCCCCTACTCAATACTCCCCCCACTTTGCATCCTTCTCACTTCTCAACTGCCCTATAGACAGATTTCAAGTTCCAACATCAAAAGCAATGAAACACCTTACAGAGACTGGTTGAAAATGACCCCACAGTTGTGTAAGGCCAAATCCCTGTAACAAATCACTTAGCTTTGTTCAGTACAAACACATACATGTACATATACATACACATGCGAACATACACACAGATACATATATATGTAAACTGGAATGAATAAATACATTCATACACACACATATATCTATACACATGTATACATATGTCACTGGTTCTAAATAGCTGATTGATTCAGAATTCACCAAGTGGAGTGACAGGGATCGACGCTTCACACCCAAAACCACCAAAAAAATAAACAACATATGTGAAATAATAATTATTAGGACATGGAACATCAGGCAAAGAAAGTGAACTCAGAGAGACAGTTCTCCGACAGTGGAAAAGGGTGGGAAAATGCGGCTGGAGATGAGCAGACCCAAGAGCAAGAACTCATCAGATGAGCGGAGACCAACGGAGACAACGTGACGACCAGCAGCGGGAATTCACGGGACAGAGTGACTGAGAGGAGACACCTACATACACAGCGAGAAGTCGAGATCAGCAGAGAGTGTGTAGGGAGCATGGACTTAGTTACCGATCAAGTTGCACGTCGAGATCAGCAGAGTGTGTGTAGGGAGCATGGACTTAGTTACCGATCAAGTTGCACGTCTGAAGAAACTTCACAATGATGTGGTCAAGAAAAGACAGAAGACATTAGAGGAAACAGTAGTCATCAGTGCTCATCCAGGGCCTTGAGAACCTGATGACTCATGCATACAGAAAGGGGCATACAGAAAGGCCCACCTCGGCAACACAGAGTAGCCACAGACTAAGTGCTATTCCGATTCTGCACAAAAGTGATACACAAAATATCAAACTTCTTCCAAATGAATTAACTACAATCCAGAACAAAGCTCAAGAATATTTACTAACATAAAAAAAAGTAGGAGCAACAAAGTAATATTTACAATGTCCAGGAAAAAAATGAAAAATTACCAATCTTACAAGAAGTAGGAAAATAGGACCCATAATAATAAGGACAGATCATAATCCACTAAATGCAGAACAGACAAGATATTAAAATCAGCACATAAGGATATCAAAATACTCACTATGATACATGCCAAATGACCAAAACCTTAAGTAGAAAGATGGAAGATAGAAAAAAGACCCAAAGCAAACATTTAGAGATTAAAAATTAGAAGAAATAAATTCACTTAGATGAAATTAATGATAGATTTATACACAAAATAATGAGCATAAAGAAATCAAAATTTAAAAAATTAAAATAAGAGCACAGAAAGAAAATTTGTAAAACTGAAAACAGAATTAGTTGTCAATTTCAAGTAACATAACTGAAATGCCCAAAATGCAGTGTAGGAGGAGGAAGTAACTGAATAGCAGCCAAAAATTTCCCAAATTTGAGGAAAACAATGAACCCACAGACACACAAAGCCCAATAAACTATAATTAAAGCAAAATATAAAGAAAACCAATGATGAAGAAAAAACCTTAAATGTAGACAGAAAAAAGAGAGACATTATGTCCACAGTACCGAAAGTAAGAAGGATGGCAGATTTACAGACAAAATACAAGTGAAGAACAAAGACCAAAAGAAATGGTTATTATCTTCAGCTTATACTTTTCACCATTTATAAAAATTACCTCAAAATGAATTTTAGGCCTAAATGTAAAACCTAAGACTATACCTCTTCTTTAAGAAAATGTAAGAGAGGGGTGCCTGGGTGGCTCAGTGGGTTGGGCCACTGCCTTCGGCTCAGGTCATGATCTCGGGGTCTTGGGATCGAGCCCCGCATCGGGCTCTCTGCTCGGCAGGGAGCCTGCTTCCCTCTCTCTCTCTGCTTGCCTCTCTGCCTACTTGTGATCTCTCTCTGTCAAATAAATAAATAAAATCTTTAAAAAAAAAAATGTAAGAGAAAATTTTTGTGATCTTGAGAGAAAAGACTTCCTGGATATTACAACAAAAAAGGACACATAAATGAACAAATAATATAAGTTTAACAATATCAACATATAAAAATTCTCCTTTAAAGAAAATAAAGTCACAGAGTAGCAAAAAAATACCTGCATAACACATATTTGATAAAGAACTTATAGCTAGAAAATGTTTTTTTAAACCCTCAAACCTAAAAATGAGGAGGAAAAAAATTTATTAAGGGTAAAAGATTTCGATAGATTCTTCAACAAAGAAAAAAAATGTGGATGACAAAACAAGCTCACTAGAAGATGCTGACCATCATCAGAGCAACACAAACTAGAACCAGAGTGAGACACCTCTACTTATCTAAAGGGAATGGCTAAAATTAACAAACTGACACCACCAAATGTTGGGCAAGTACGTACAACAACAGAACAGTAACTCACTCCTGATGGGAATATAAGCTGCTCCTAATACTCTGGGAAACACACACCTATAATAACCTCAAGCCAGTCCACTCATAGGTACTGACCCAAGAAAAATCAAAGGCTTTTCCATACAAAAACTAGGATATAAATAGTCTTAACAGCATAATTTTAAATACCCAGAAACTGGACATAACTCAGATGGCCATCAGAAGGGAAATGGATAAGTAAGTGGATAAAGAAAAAATGTTAATTCTACTCAGCAACAGAAAGAGATCATCCATCAATACACAAAGCAACACTGAAGAAATATGGAAACAGCTCTGCTGACAAAAGGGCCTGAACAAGGGACAAAAAACTACCATTCCCCACAGCAAGTTGTAGCAGATGCACGCTGAGCACCAGGGGCGGGAGGCCCACTGCTGGCCGCCAGGGGGGTGGGAGGGAGGGGCTAGAATTAAGGGCTGCAGAGGAAAACAGGGACCTTCAGCAGTCCTGGAAAAGCCCATGATCTTTTCTGAGGTGTTCCTCGCATAGAAATAGACACGTGGGTTTCTCTTCCAGAACTTATCAAATTGCGTATTTTAAATGCATTGTTTTTTTTCTTTAGGTCATGTTAAAGATGACATTTTAAAAGAAGTGAATTTCATAGGATACATTCATGAACAAGTCAGAAAACGTGAGTATTTCAGCCCTTATGTACTCCTCAGAGCCACATTTTTTACTGTTAGTCCTTCTCCTCTCCCTTTCATTGCCTCTATCGTTCTCTGACTTGGAAAAACTTAGGAGTTTCTAAGTCCCGGAGAACAAGGCAAACTGGTGCAGCGCACGCGGCCGCTCTTGGTTCAGCTACACCTCAAGACCTCAAGACGGAGGCTGTGCCACCAGGACACACAGCAGACATCCTACTGCAGGAACAACGAAGAGAATGCCAGCAACTGCTAAGAGAAGTCTGAGGTTTAGGGGGAAAGTAAATAAATAAATAAATAAATACACACACACACACACACACACACACACACAATGCACACTATGAGTAAGCGTCTTCTGTGGCACTTCAGGAACTGGAACTGTCTCATACTATGATAAAGGAGAGCCATTCTAAACAAAGAGCAGCAATTTGAAGTTTGGAAAAGCTCTATACAAAAAAGAATAGACCCAGCACAATTTGATGAAAACACGGTTTTTGGGTTTCCTATTTTACTTAGTATCATTTATATACTGGTGTATGATTTGTAAATAGCAGGATTTGTAAAGGTATGTATCTGCAAATGTACAATGTACAGATAGGTTAAAAACAACACAGTTAGTAATACTGTAGTAAGTTCAAGAAATGAATGTGAATTTCACAACACCTTAAAATCACAATCACAAAAAGCATTCAGCTGCTTCCTGACGTTACAAATAATACCAGTGGCAACCAGCCTGAACAGCAGAGGATGGGAAAGTCTAAGATCTAAGTTTATAGGCTTGATATGTTACAGTCTACATTACATTAAAGGGGAGAACACGTATTTGTGGGCAACATATGACAAGCAAATACTACTGGCAAGCTCTTCCACGTAAGTACTACTCAAAAATGTCTTTGTACAATGTAAATTTTATATCTTGTTGTATTCAAACCAATTAATAAATAATTTCCGAGAAAATCCTATGAACAAAAAACTGCTAAGGGGTATTGGAAAAGCCCAAACCAAGCTAAATATTCATGATCTAGAAGGAAAAAATATATAACCACTTTACACAAGTTAAAAAAAAAAAAAGATTTTTTTTTCAGTTCTAAAGAGGTAGAACAACATGTGTATGTTTTTATCATCCCATCGAACCTATTAACTTTACAGTAAATAATTTATAATGCCTGGTAATTATATTAATGTCCCAATATTAAATTAAGTTGATATATTAAATAACCTATTAAAATACAAAAATTGAAAAGTTCAATATACCACTCTAATAAATGTCAACTAAAATAAAGAGAAAATAATTTAAGGGGCTCCTGGGTGGCTCAGTTGGTTAACTGTCTGCCTTCAGCTCAGGTCATGACCTCGGGGTCCTAGGATCAAATATCCTGCCGTGTCCAGCTCACTGCTGGGCAGGAAGGCTGCTTCTCCCTCTGCCGCTCCCCCAGCTTCCAAGTGCATGTGCCCGAGCTTTCTCTCTCTCTTTCAAATAAGTAAAATCTTTAAAAAGAGAGAGAGAGAGAAATCATTTAAAATAATTTTTATTTCAACACAAATAATTGGGTAGTAATGTACTGAAAGGCCTAATGAAGTTTTCAGAAGCTTCCAAATACACATATAATCAGCAAATGATTTGAGAGACTTCCAGAAAGGTAAAGACAAGACCTCCAAATACCTTCTCCCTAAAAGCAATGAGGATATGGAAAAATTCAACTTTTTAAGAACTCTGAAAGTTAATCTAACACACTATAAGGAATGTATATTCATGAAAAAGCCTGGATATTGTTAAGAACAGTGAGCTCTGTGGTGTTTTAACTGGTCCCAGTCCCATGCCCATGGCCATAGAGCCCTGAGACCCTGGGGAACCAAGAGAATCACAAGTATGATAGCCATGAAGAAACCCTGCAGCCTAGCAGCCATGAGAGGAGTAAACAGGTTTAGAATTCCCCAAAAGCCCAATTATCAGAGATGTTCCACTAACTGACAAGATCTATTCTCAGGGCTTGTCTTTACTGGACCTGACTCACAACCCAGTCTTTGTGAGGAATGCATAGCCTGAGCAAATTTCAGGGGAGAGGGGACAGAGGGAAAATGCTGTACCAACATGCTAAAGATCACAGTCGCTTGAGAGTGATACCATTTTACACTACCAAGATGTAAACCAACACAACTTCTTTAGGAGGAAAAACTGGAGGATGAATTATACATAGGGAGCTTAGAAAAACTTGAACATATTTCTCACATGTAAAAGGCCATACACATGAACAGGACTGAGTATATGCCAGGGAAAGGCCTGAGAAGGTACTATTACCACCTCTCATCTCTGGCTAACACAAAACCTTTCCATAAGCACAGGCGGAAGTCAAGTCAGAGAGGACACCTGCCTGCTGGTGCACTGAAAACATCCCACAATGGAAGAGAGCCCCTTGACAAATGCGGGAGAACTACGATGATTAAGGCCTTTAAGGAAACCTCTGTCTGACCAGCAAGGTGACTCCACAATCACTTCAATGGCCACACATGACAAAGAGTACATCTATTAAGAATTAGTTTAGCAAAATCACTGAACGATCAGTAACAAAAATAAACAACAACAACACACCCTGAGGGAGGGGATCTGACTTCCAGAGTGGTCCCATTACACTATTTAAAACACCTAGTTACTGAGGTGCCTGGGTAGCTCACTGGGTTAAGCCTCTGCCTTAGGTTCAGTTCATGGTTTCAGGGTCTTGGGATCGAGCCCCACATCAGGCTCTCTGCTCAGCGGGAAGCCTACTTCCCCCTCTCTCTCTGCATGCCTCTCTGCCTACTTGTCATCTCTCTCACTCTGTCAAATGAATAAATAAAATCTTAAAATAAAATAATATAAAATAAAATGTTTAGTTAGCAACCAACACATATACAAAAATGGAGATACGCAAAGTAACAGAAAAATACTGTATAAATGAAGGGAAAAACACAGTCAACAGAAAATATTTCTAAGAAATCCCAGAAGACGGAGTTACTAGACAAAAAGTAAATCAACTAATATTAATATATACAATAAAAGGGGGAACTGGGTGGCACAGTCAGTTAAGCATCTAACTCTTGATTTCAGCTCAGGTCATGATCTTAGGGTTGTGAGATCAAGCCCCACATCAGCATGGAGTGTGCTTCAGATTCTCTTCCCCTTTCTCTCTGTCCCTCCTGCTCATGCTCTTTCTCTCAAATAATAAATAAATCTTGAAAAAATCAATAAAAAATAAAAATATGCATACAAATAAAGGGAAGAGGATTATGACTCATCAAACACATCAAAAAAGAGAATATTCAATACACACACACACACACACACACACACCGCACACATACATAGATACATACAATTCTACAGTTAAAAATAAAGTGACAGAATGAAAGATTCACCACAGGGGCTGAATAGCAGATACAAACTGCAGAAGGTCAGTATCAGTGAGCATCAAGAAGGTGAACACAAAGTAGAGGAGGAAGAGGAGGAGGAGCAGGGGAAGAAGAAGGGAGGGGGGAAGAAAGAGAAAAAACCTCCAAGAACCATCGGGCACCATCAAATGTACCAAAATATTCATGGTGGGATTTCTAAAAGAAAGAGGACAGGGAGTTCCTTTCTAAAGGAACAGGGAAAACATTCAAGGAATAATGGCTAGAAATTTACCAATGATCATCCTGCACATCCAAGAACCTCAACAAACACCAAGTAGGATAAATTCAAAGAAACCCATACCTAGACACAACAGAGCCAAACAGAAGGAAAGGATCCAAAAACTAACAGAAAAGCTGTTCTTCCATTTCAAGGTATGCTCAGTAAGACTGTCAGCAGACTTCACGTTGAAACTATCCAATTCAGAAGGCAGTGGGATAACACATTCGCAGTACAGGAAAAAGAAAATGAATGAATGTCAATAAAGAATTCTGTATCAGCAAAAATATATAAATAAAAAAAGAAAATAAAGATACATCCAGGTTAACAAAAGCACAAGAACTCACCATTAGCAGAACTGTACCACAATTCTACCTCAGGCTGAAATTAAAGAACAGTAAACAGAAATTCAATTCCATATGAAGAAACGAAAACCACTGGTAAAGATAACTGCAAAGACCAATAACAGAGAGTACACATATTTCTCCTTTTTATAATTCTTTTTTTCTCTTTGATTAAAAGACAGCTGCATAATGCAATAATTATAAATCTGTATTTATCAACACACAAGCATAAAAATGTAATCTGAATGAAAGTAACACAATGTAGGGAGAAGGAAATGGAGCTATATAGGAGCAAAGCATCAAATGAAGTATCAAAATGAAGTCTGTAGTCATCAAAGCTAGAGTGTTATATCTTGAAATATTAATTGTCATCCCTGGGTAATAATTACATAAAAGATACATTATACTATAATTAATTATAACAATGTAATTAATATAGTCATAATTAACATCTATGTCCTTAGGTACACATACATATGCATTACATGTATGTGTGAATCAAAAAAGAAACTTTAGGGGCGCCTGGGTGGCTCAGTGGGTTGAGCCGCTGCCTTCGGCTCAGGTCATGATCTCGGGGTCCTGGGATCGAGTCCCACATCGGGCTCTCTGCTCAGCAGGGAGCCTGCTTCCTCCCCTCTCTCTCTGCCTACTTGTGATCTCTCTCTCTGTCGAATAAATAAATAAATAAAGTCTTTAAAAAAAAAAAAGCAACTTTAAAAGGTAAACAAAATATGTAACACAAAGTAGTAACAGTGAAATAGAAGAAAAAAATGAATTAAGGACACATAGAAATCAAACAGCAAAATGGCAGATGTTAGCTGTATCGTACATGAATTATCAGTGGGCAATGCTCCAACCAAAAGTCAGAGACTGACAAAACAGGTTTTCGTAACATGATCCAGCTATATCTTCTCAAAACCGACAAAAATTAAGTTCAAAGATTCAAATGGGTCGAAAGCAGAAGGACAGAAAAAATACACCATGAGCTCATTAACCTACAGGGGTTGCAACAGTTATTCTACAAACCAGACAAAACAAAGTTTAACACACTGATTGTTACTGGAGATCAGAAAAGGATGTTTTACGCTGAAAAGGTCAATCCATCAGTAAGGCAAGATTATTATAAATCTATAAGGCCCTAACCCGAGAGCCCTGAACTACATCAAGTGAAAACTGAAAGAACTGGAGGCAAAGAAGAAAAATTCAGAAATATGAATTGAGGACATTACATCCCATTTTCAATAATGAAAACTATTAGGTAGAGGATAAAAAGGGGAAAGAGAAAACTCAAGAAAATACATAAATTAACCAGAACAAATGTCCATACAACATGTCACATAAAAACAATCTCAAGTGTACACTGCACACTCCCCAGGAGTGGCCGTATATTAGGACATAAAACAAGGCTCCATACCTCTGCCAGGAGTGAAATCAAACACAGAGTACTTTAATTTCCTTTATCCACATGTAATGACACTAGAATTCTATAAAAAGGGAAATTTGGGAAATTAACAAATATGTGGAAATTAAATAACATACCAGTAAGTAAATAAATGGATCCTTAGAATAAATAACTAAATAAAGTTGAAAACACTTTGAGATGAATGGAAACAAAAACAGAATATACCAAAAGTTATGGGAAACAGCTAAGGCAGTAGGGAGAGAAAAATTTATAGCTCTAAACATCTGTATTTCAAAAGAAGAAAGTCTCAAATCAACGACCTAACTACTCATGTTAAGAAAGTTTAAAAAAAAAAAAAGGAAAAAAAAAAAACATAACCCAATACAAGCAAACAAGAGAAAATAAAAACAAGAGCATAAATAATGAAATAGAAAAATAGCCAAAATCAACAAAATCAAAAGTTAGTTCTTTGAAAAGATCATCAAAACTGACAAACCATCAGTTTAAACCACGGGGGAGGGGGGGGGAAGAAAGGCTCAAATGATTAGTTAGGAATGAAAAGGGGAACATTACTATTGATCTTACACAGGAAAGGGGAATAAAAAGAAATACCATGAACAAATGTGTGCCATCAAATTAGACACACTAGCTAAAAAGGACAAACCCCTAGAAAGAACAAACATGGAACACTGGGATAAAGAAATTAAGTGATCCGAATAGACCCATCATTACAAGGAAAGAAACTGAATTACTTACTTTAAAAAATCTGGACAAGGAAAGTTCAGGTTTCGATGACTCCACCAGTGAATTCTACCAAACATTTAAAAAAGAATTAAAACAAATCCTTTACAACTCCTCCAAAACCAGAAAAGGAATTTACTCAAACACTTCCCAACAGAATCTGCGAGTCCAGTAGGACTCTGAGACAAAAGTACGACAAAGACATAATCCTTTATGAACATGAAAGAATTACTTCCAACAAAATACTAACAAACTGAAAACCAGCAATGTGTGGAAATTAAGTATGTTTACCAAAAAGGATTTATCGAAGAATACAAGTTTGGCTAAACAGACAGAAATCAATAAATATAATATATGGTACTAACAGAATAAATCAACAAACCACATGACCCTAGGGGCTGGGTTATCGGGCTCTGCCAGAAAGAAGAAAATGCTCAGAGAATGACACAGACACATGGAAAGAACACAGAGCACAGCAGCAACAGTCTTGCTTCTGTTGACCGACATGGAGCAACACGAGCACCATGTTAGGGACGGAAATGATCCTACGAAATTTATAAAAGAATCCAAATGTGCACAGGGGCACAAGCAAAAACAAACAAACAAACAAACATAAACTTAAAAACTTCTTCCAACAAATGTAGGAGCAATACGCATGTCACAAAACACCATGAATGTACTCTTCAAAGGTTAAAGTGTTGTCTTTCTTCTCTCAATAGACAGAGAGCTGATCATATATTAACAATATTTTACTTTACTTGATGAATTTTGGCCTCTGTTTTGCTTCAGAAACTTGCAATAGAGAGGCGACAGAATTTCATACTCACTTAATTTGTAGAGATGGGAATAAGAGGCCTTATTTCTCCAATTCCTTATTCTCATACTAATTTAATTTTCTTTCCCTACAGTATTTAAGGAAAAACTAATGGTTTTTATTATTTGGACTTTTAATCCCCCAATAAATATTAAAACTTATGCTTACTGTGGTTGACTTTCAACCACAACAATCTGCTGAAAGGTTCATGGAGCCACTTATGATCACAACAGCACTACTCTTGACTTTTAAGTGAAAATTAATCCTAAAAGAATAGTTCTGCAACACGCAGGACAGCACCTCAAACACCACAGCTGCGAAACCATCAGACATCCCCGCTTCATTTCTTCCATTTCTCTCTCTGCAGCTGGACATTCTTCCCAAGGGATGCAAGGACAGTAGGACATCGGCCCGAAGGCCCGGCAGTGAGCTTCTGTCCTCATCTACAGAGTACACACCCTCCCCACCAACAACACAGGCCATGAGCAAAGACGGCACCGTGATCTGAAAAGGCCGGGGCACACCGCTGGGATGACGCAGGCCACAGTCCACAAGGACCGCTAGAGCAGAGCTTCCTGGTCCAGAGGGCGAGGGGGAGTGAAGGGGGGCAGGAGAAGGGAAGGGAAACAGAGCTAAGGTCGGCCAGGCTGCCCCGAGGGGCAGGAGAGGCGTGCACGCGCGAGCCCGGCTAGGCTGACGGCCGGGTAGAATATTCCGCGAAGGAAAACTGACTGAGATGGAAGCTATTTTGCATGGTACAGTGGCGATGGCTAACAAATGAGGGTACTGCGGGCTGCCTGTTAGTCCCCTGCCTCATCTGCCACCCCTAATGACAGCAGCCACCTGCTGTTTTATTGTCACAGCTGGAGCCGGTTCACACGCCTTGGTGCTGAGCTCTGCCCCTGAGCACCAGGCTCTCTCTTCGCCTCATTACTTTGATGAACTTTTTATGGCCAGCACCCATGAAGACCTCATCTAGGACTCTGCGACACGGGCCGGCTTCGGGAGCGCTTCCCAGTACACAAGGGGATAATACACGGTGACACCAGGGCTGTCTGTGTCTGTCAGCTAGTGCCAGAGTGACTGCACGGGACTTTGACACCACGGGGCCACAACAGGTAAAAATGCCCAGAAATTCTCATGCTTCATAACGTTCTTTACTCCTTAGTGCAATGCAAAGATCGCAAGACACCGCCACAAGGAAGGTTCTTAATGGTACATGTTATTATAGAAAACCCAATGTACTGCTCATGATTACTGCCGTAAATTAAAATTCCTTTCATTTTCTATAGATTGAAAGCCATAGGGCCAAGTTTTCTTCTTTTGCCTTTAAAGTAAAAACGGATAAAAACAAAAATGGAATCAAAACCTTCTTTGTATCGATATGTACTATTTTAAACAAAAAATCCATTAGTTGCTTTTAATGTTTTTAATAAACAAAATACAACAATGATACATCAGCTGATTTCAGGCTAAATCTGCCACGTATAATTTTGATGCTAAGAAGGATGTCGTCAAATAATGACGTCTTAAATACCAAAAGACTTTACAAGCTTTTTCTGATAGTTGCTGGCCAAACATACACAGAAATCATCAAAGCGTTCACTATTTATAGAGGGAAGAACTTTGAGGTGAATTTAAAATTTTAGTGACATTAAAACAAAATGCCCCAATCTCAAAACTTACTGTGTGAAAATTACTGAAAATCAACTTTGTATTTATAAACACTGACTCATGTCAGATAATAATAGTTCAACCTAGAAAAAGAAACTCTTTTCAGCATTTAAATATTTCAACATATCTTCATTTACATACACATGCACACTGGTAGTATTTTGAAAATACTCCAACATCACCAAGCAATATTTAATTTTCTAATGCCTAAAAACCAGATTACATATTTCTTTGAGGGCGTCCCAGCCAGCACACCTGACAAACTACGCGATGTGGCAGCCATTAAGTGTTACTTAAACTTATCCAAAATTCTCCCTACAAATACATGTTTGTATATAAATATAGAATTGACTTCTTTCAGATTACTTCCTGCTCAAAGTAGGTATGTAGTCTACTTTTCTCAGTCCCACTATGAAACTCCCATTCATTATTAATTTTCAAAATACTGATGTTCCACTTAAAAGATAACACGAATTTAACTCATATTCACAAGCATGAACACTGTTCTGGACTTTGTGTTGCCGAATGAGGACCAAACTCGGTGCTTGTCATGTGCTCTGTATCGCCAAACAGTACAAAGACAATGATTTTCCACTACGTAAGTTGACAAACCAGATGTTTCCACATACAAAACTTTCTTAGATACATTTTCGAGCGGCTTACCTAAATACAAAAATGTTTTTAAGTTATTAATAAAAAAGAATGTGTCATAAATTTACAAATCAGCAAAAACTAATCTTCACATCATTTCACTTTTAAGTCAAACAGGTAATTTTTTAAAAATAAGGATAATAAAAAACGATCATGAGAAGAGACGCTTGCATTTTAAGTGCATTTACAACTGACTAGGAGTACCATGGCGTACTATACACGTGCCAGGTATATAAGGCTGAATCACTTGTTTTTAATTTATTAAGCCCAGATACTTTTCTTCGGCAATCCAGTAAAAGGCCAATCTTACAGTCTGTGGAACTTAACTTTACAAATAAAACAGTACTCAGTGGTTGTACTTTATGACATTTAACCTCTTATCAATCAAGTAAATATGAAAAAATAATTTACCCAATTTCACACACTGTCCCTTTTTCAGGCAAATATTCTTCAAAATATGAACTGAGTCTGTATGAAGAATGCTATGAAATTCCCATCAGTAAGTGAGTGAATGCCACGTGCCTCTAATGAAGTCAGGGTGGTGTTTTCTGTTTTAGTGGGTGAGTATTCAATCACTAATGCTATGTCTCTCTGTGCAAGACGAAGTATCCACTACATGAATGAAAAAAGACTAGAGATGGATGTGAACCAGAAATGCGTTACATACTTCAGCTGCATTGATACACCAACTGCTAAACACACACAGGTACCGAGCTGCTCGCGCACAGTGGAGCTGGCCGAGCTCCAGCCTTCTCTGGAGCGGGAACCCGAGCAAAGGGATGGAGCCAGGTGGCGAGGTACGGGAGGGGACACGGAACCACAGACTAGTTTCCTGAACCAGGCAAAACTGACACCTGACTACTCTAAATGTTGACTTATATGTAATTGCTCTTCCTCAAAACTGGCTGTGTTTGGGTTTTTTCAAAGGAACTGATGGAGAAAGTGTGTTGAAGTAACTAATGCAAAAACGACCCTGTACACGATCCATAGTATCAAATAATTCTGTTTGCAAAGAACACTGGAATAGGAAAGATGTCATATTTTAACAGCACTTAAATCTTACAGTGTTGCCTATATCCTTTATTATATCTGATGTTGACAACTATGCTGTAAATGAACAGTAATTTTCTATTGGCTAATAGGAAGTTAGCAATTTTGAGTTCCTTTTGTCAAAATCAGACAAATTTCCATATAATAGTTTATTTTTCCATAACACCATTAAAATAACTTACCAGTATCCAAAAAGACATAATTAGTCATATAATCCTAGATGAGTTTTTTTTTCATTCACCTCCTGGGTGTCCATTTATGATTCTTCAAAAGTGTTACAGACTGAATGTTTGTGTCCTCCCCAAACTCACATGCTGAAGTCTAACCCTCACAGAATTGGTACCTGTGGTGGCTGGGAGGTAACTGGTCATGAGGGTGTGGCCCTCGTGAATGGGATTAGTGCCCTTATAGAAAAAAAAAAATAAACCCGGCCCACAGGAACTGCCTCACCCCTTATGCCAGAAGCATAGGAAGAAAACAGTCTATGAACCAAGAAGCAGGCTTTCAGGAAACACCAAACGAGCAGGTGCTCGGACCTTGGACCTGCAGCCTCCAGCGCTGTGAGCAATCACCCAGGCTCTGCTACTCAGCTACAGCAGCCTGGACACACCAAGGTAACAAAGTAACCAATTATTGTATTGCCTTTTTTAAATCTGAACTTAAGAAATGTTTTCTTTATATAATACTTTAAATTGAGCAATGAACACATGTAAATAACATAAGTATGGAGAAGAGTATCTGTGAGATCTACCCTAAATCTCACTGCCTACTCTCTGAAAATACATATATGTTGAATACTTCTGTCATTCCTTCACTTGATTTTGTAGTTTTACAACATATGTCCATATCCTTTATATAATTTAATAAATATTATATTATACCATTGTAATGTAACAATATGTTTTATAGTATAAAATTATATAATAAATACTATATTGCTTATTTTACTATATTGGCTTATTTTTTAACTTTTCAAAAAAAAAATGGTAAACTTTTTTTACCATGATATTACCATGATTATATCATGGTAATAAATAGACATTTGGGTTGTTTCCAATTTTTCCTGATTCCTAGACACAAATTTTGCTTTTTACATAGTTTCTACTGCAGCAAAAACTTCTATATTAAATCTATCAGCTTCCAAGTGCTCTGGTTGTATCCACATTCTCATTTCTCTCCTATAAAAACCTGTATGTCTACAAACAAGAATAGTAACTACATTTCCATTACTCAAAAATTAAATACATTCAAAAACAATAAGCAACATATCTATAGTCAAATTTATTTAAAGTGTTAGTAAATGTTATCTAAAACTTTATTTGAACCTTTGGGAAGAAATAACTTCTTCCCACTCCAGACAGAGTACTGAACATCCAAAGAGACAGGAGGGCTGCAATCCACACCGCTGTGTGTGGTCTGACCCAACCGTGGTCTCCACACTTGGGAGGACGGAGTTCCTCCACTGCTCTGCAGCACAGTCATGGCCAGCAGCCTGCCACACAGAAGACGACCACATGCTAAAAGGCAGGGGCAGTTGAGGAGATTGGCCCAGGAAACTGAGAAAAAAGGACTGTAACAGCAAGTCAAGCAGTAATTTATATTAAAACATCAGCAACACAGGAGAGTAAAAATAATAATAATAATAAAATAAATTCTACATACTACACTTTTCCTCAAAATTCCACTTGAGCCCAAACTCCAAAATTAAAAAGGTAGTACTTCTTCAGTAAACAAATCCTGCCAGTCCTTTATGAGGCCCACATCTACTTTCACAAGCAGAAACCTAGCATTTAAACCTCCAACACCAAACCTTAAGATGGTGATAATAATGCAGTTATGATGGCATCTGTGGATGCATCTCAGGAGCAGTACCTTCTTACTATTTGCCTAGTAGAACCATGGGGATCCAGAACACAACTTTTGTTCCAATTTTTAGATTAAAAGAAGTAGATACAAAGTAAAACTGCAATTCCATCAAAAGAAGAAATTGAGCCCTCATATTCATTTGGTACTCTGTGATAAGAAAATCAACATTTTCCAATCACTCAAGAACTTTAGAGTACAGCAATAACTTGAATGCACATTCTAAAATCAGGAAAAGTCACACTCATGTAAATCCATTGAGACAGACTTCAATACTCTACAAATAGTCATAGTAACTCCTATTGCTATATTTCTATGAAAGAAATAGTATAGTTATTTTCTTTTGTGCAACGTAGTTATAAAAATGTAGACACATAGTTGTTGTGTGTTTTCTTTGAATTATAAATAAGCATAGCTAGCTTTAATGAAAGAGAAACCAAGCCAAACATAAACCTATATTCTCCTGACAGACTGATTTTTTTGGAAGGACCTTGATTTAAACCTATTATTCAGACCAAAAAAGAAAAAAAAGAAAGACAAGTGAAGTTAGAAAGCTACTATAAGGAATATATCAGTATCTGGTGTTTTAGTTAAAGAGAACTACAGAGAAACATTTTAGAACTATTTGGAAAAAATGAGTGTTTTTCATTTCTGGTCAGACATAAATGCAGACAAAATAATAGCTATAGATACACAACTAAGAATTCACCATGATTATTGCAATGTGGTAATATTATACTAAAATTTTTGCTTAAGATTTTCTTAAATTTCCAAATATTCTCTAATTAATATCTTAATTCAACAGTCTAAAAGCATAATAAATGCAAGTAAATTTTTCTGGATATCCCTTCCAACACTCTCATGCTATTTAAAAAGAAAAGCATCCAAATGAGCTACAGAATTCACTGGGTCGATGATGGAGGTGGTGATCAAGAGAGTCCACAGGAGTCCTGGATTCCCCCAAAGAACAGCTGGTGCTAGACTCTGGGGCAGGCTAAAGGCCGGGATCCCACCTCCCGATCACCTCCACGCCTACATGTAGCACATGCCCCTTTACCAGGCTATGCTGGAAATCCAAAGATGAATCCAACTCCCAGAAACCCTGAAATTCCCAGCTTCAGAAGGGGAAGTCAGCACAGAACAATTGGGAGATCATTTCCCTAAGTAGGTGACAGAGAGACAGAGGACTGTTAGAGGAATAATGAGTTCATTAATAAATTCTCAGTGTTAATCTATTGCCTGAAGGTCAGGGAAATCAGTGTTTCCAGCCAGAGGTTAAACACTAAACTCAGTACTATAAAATAACTGAAGAGCCAAAATTGGAATCAACTAATCAAAGTGCCCCATGACAATAGTAAATGCCTGGGGTAGTGCATTATGATAATTTAGTGTATAGTATTTACTTGATTCTGATTCTGAGTATTGATTTTGAGATACACAATTGATTTGCTAACATCTTTTCCAAAGGTGGAAAAACATCAAATTAATGCCCCAATTAACTTTAAACACAACACATCACAATTTAAAAAATGTTAAAATACAAAAAACATGTACCTTATAAACAGGAAGCAGGTAATAAATCATAATATACCTATTCTCTTAGAGGCAACAGACATAATATATAAATATCAAAAAAAGCAAAATGTTCCAGATAAAGGCAGGAGTAGTGTAGTAAAATTTCTTTCACAACATTTTAGATTGCAAGAGGTTATTTCCATTAAAAGTACCTGTACGAATACCAATTAGGGAACTTCAGAGATCTTAAAACAGTGACAACTCATTAGGGTTTTATCACTACCTATCCTAGAAGGGAATATTATATACTTCAAATAAACCTTAAAACAGTCCTTATCTGATTTAGTAATTTAAGAACTCAGAATCGCCTATATTATAAATATGAAAGCTTCATAGTATCATATTATCTTACACTTTTTAACTAAAGATGAACCAAACCATTAAACAAGAATTGGGATGTCTTGTATACACACAAACACACACACACACACACTCACACTCACACATGCACACAAACACCTGATATGACAGCATAAATCCTGACCAAACGCATTCATGTTCTTTCTCATTGAGTATCAGAAAGAAAAAAATATATATGTGCTCTCATTTTTTAATATAGTTACTCTGTCTGGTGATATCACTTCCATAGTTCCACACACAGAATGATTCTTAAACAAACAAACATATCTGAAGCCTGAATCCATCTTTCTAGCTCTTAACTCTGATTCCCAGCTGCCTACTACGGCTCTCCACCCCAAACGCTTGATGGTCATTGTGACATTGTGAATTTGGCCCCAAAACTCTCCCTCACCCTGCAATCCCTACTCCCTGTGACTCGCTCCTTCTCTCCAGTGTTCTCTATCTTGGTTAATAAAACACCACTTTCTGGCTAAGTGTCCAAATCACAAATCTAAAGTCAACCATCACCACAGCAAGCCACACTCAGGCCATCGGTTAGCAAGTCTCCCCTCCACATCCCCTGCATCTCTCTTCTACCCACCCATCTCGGTTTCCTTACTTGACGGATTCCTTATCCATTTTCTGAACAATTAAAATAAAGACCCTAACTGACCTCGATGTCTGTAATTACTCTAAGTTCAAATATTAGCTATATTGAAGACATAGCATATACACTGTAACCACAGTATTTTTTATCCTGACCACAGCACTTACAAGATAGAAACAGGGGACACTAGACAAGACACTAAGACAGCAGAAATGAAGCTTCTCTGTGACTTCAGTAGGAAAATCTGCAAGACACTATGAACTAAATGAGGAAGAAACAAAAGAAAAAACAGGTCCACCAAAAAGAAGGCTACTTTCATTTTTGACTTCTGACTTGACTTTGAACAAAGCAGCCCCGAGTGCAGTTGAGCACTGTGTCAATAGGTATTCAAGATAGAACAAAACATGAACCAGTCTAGCTCTAAAAACAGTATTAGGTTGAACTAAATAAAACTGTGGTTTTTATAGGAAAAACGCCGTCAAAGTCAGCAATTTCATGTATCTCAACCTAATTAAGGTACTGGTCTCATCTCTCAGTAAATTATTTTCACTCCACACTGAGGAAGGACAAGTATTTCACAGTTCTTTCAGACTGCTAATTTCTAAGTGGTATTCTCTTTGCACGAAGGAAAGTATGTCCTTTCAAATATTACAGTAAGGAGGAAAGACAGAATTGCCTTACACAACAGTATCTTCGTAAAAAACATGTTTTCTGTGAATATTCTCATTTCTTTTGAACTATTTTAAAAATAAATAACGTCTTCCAACGTTCTTCTCTGCTAGAAAAACTACAGATAGAGGTGAAAAATAAAAAAGCAGAGCCCTCTGACTGCAGAAAGAACCACCCCAGTGTAACCTACAATTAAAGGACTTCGGGAATTCTTTGTCATCTCAGCTTTCCCACCAGGTGCAGAATTCCAGACAAGAACTACACTGCCTCTCCTTCTAAAACCTGTCCTCGCTCCGGGTTCTCACTCCTAATTCTGTGCAACCCCGCTCGGTGCTTTGCTCAGAAAGCAGCAGAGCCTAAACAGCACCTCCAACCTGCTCACAGTCCTCATCACGGATACTGGGGAGGCCGTTTTCATGCCAGGGCCACTGCCCATTGTTACACAGACGAAGGTGTATTTATTTGACAACCGAGAGATATTGCTAGCATTTCACACATACAGGTTAGACACGGAATATACATGGAATATACTTTGGATGAAAACCAGTTAGGAATTACTGATTTTAAAGATAAAGTCAATGTCAGAGAAAATCTCAAGTCCAAGAACTTCTCAACTCTGGGGTCCCAATAATGTGATTTCAGACTATATTTAGATCTGATCAAATGATTTAAAAAATGTTTGAATATGAATAAATCAGGACACTGTTATATTTAGATAAATATCTCACACACACACAGATACACACTAAACCATAATGCTTGTATTTGACTGATTAGCATGTTCTATCGTCTATTATAAAGCCCACATGGGAAGTCAAATTATAATTAAAAGGTTGATTCATGAGGATGCAGAGTAAAGAGTTTGTTTCCTTCCTATGGTAATAAAGCTACCCCTACAATGGCCCTTAAATGCTTTAAAAATTCTTGGTTTTGGGTGTACCTGGTTTGAGATTTGACAGAGACCACCCTTTCACCAACATGATCGTCATTCAAAGAGGTTATAGTAAAATGATTTAGGTAACTGGTATCTTTCATTACATCCTTATCCTAAACAGTCACTCTAATTAAATCATAAGGCTGTTTTATGCTAATTAGAGGTAGTTATATAACCACTCGAATCATGAATGTGCATCTGTAAACATGCACATTCACATATGCATGAAAATTTACATATATGCATACATGAATATACATTTATGCAAATATATGTGTACAGGAGAGCATACAAAGTTTTCCAAGTATGATGGTAGAAAAGGTCTTAATGATTTACCTACTTCTACTTTTTACAATGGATTTAATGCCTAAAATCTTACACATCATCGACTAAGCGGCTCTCTTAAACCACCTCCTGTACAGCAGCCACTCTTTTACATCACCTGACCAATGATGATCTCAAACTTTCTATGATGAAGCTGCGTGTCATCTACTAATAGTGAGAAAAGACGCTGGTTCTCTGCCAACTTTCCCCAGGACAATGAGTGACCGTGACAGACTGGCAAGGACCTGACGGACAAATCCCAGCAGTTATCACATTTGCACAACGGAAGAACAGCCAAAAGCGACGTCGCTGGGTTACGACTCCTGCACCGGTACTGGGGAGAGGAGACCATGTTACGGAGTCGGCTCCAAGAACGACTCACCTCCCAAGAGCAAAATCTAAAGACCTGTCTGTGCTGAAGAAGCAGCATGACATCAATACAAGCGGAGTACCTAAGTCCATTTCCCAAAAGTCCTTCTCCCAAACTGCTATCCCTTAGCCTTGAACTCCACAGTACAGATGGACACAGGCACTGCCGAAGCTGTCCTTGATTCAATGTTTACTATTCCCTACACATGTGAGAGAGACAAGCTTATAAGGTACTGTCTTAATGCTTTGGACGGACCACTGCGAAGGAGAAATGGCTGATGGGCAAGGCCTAAAGGAAATGTACATACACATCCTAGAGTGCAGAGGGATCGTCCCCAAATATCTGGTCCTACTTCCTGGAACCTGAAAATGTTAGCCAATTTAAAAGGGGGAGGAGGGTTGCTGATGTGAGGAGATGAGGGATCTAAATTGGGAAGATTCACTTGGGTTATCAGGGAGGGCCCTAAGGGCAATCACAAGTGTCCTTCTACAGAGGCACAGGGAGACGTGACAGATAAAAGAAGACACAGCAAGAACCAGGGAAGTGGGGACTGACACAAGGAGGACACAGCGGAGGGCTGCCAACAGCCACAGAGAAAATGCGGCCCTGCCCGCATCTTGATTTTTTAGCCCAGTGATGCCAAGTCTGCCTTATGACCTCAAAAACTGCAAGAAAATGAATTTCTGTTGTTTAAACCACCAAGTATGTGGTAGTTTGACAGAGCATCCAAAGGAAGCTAATCTACCATATTTCTTATTTTGCCCAAAATATTTATGATATGTTCTAAAGTGAAGCTCTATAAAAAGTATCATAATACAAAATTAAATAAACAAACAACAAATAAACAATAAAGTCCTTAATGACATTCTAGGCTTCATACATATTTTTTTATGTACAGAATTTCCTTTAATTCCATGTGCGGGGGGAGGGGGTGTGGCGGTGCTTGGGTGGCTCAGTCAGTTAAGCATCTGTCTTCAGATCAGGTCATGATCCCAGGGTCCTGGGGTGGCCCCAAACCTGACTCTGCTCAGCAGGAGTCTGCGTCTGCTTCCACCTCTCCCTCTGCCTCTGCCTGCTGCTCTCCTGCTTGTGCTCTGTGTATGCATGTCAAAGAAATAAATAAAATCTCTTTAATAAAATAATTCAATGTTTAGAATATCATAATAGCTTATTTCTTTTAATCCTTCACATTCTACTTTTTTCATTTTTATTTTTAAATAAGCATGTGTGGTTTTTTGATCCTAGAAAACTAAAACATGTTGGAGTCTCTCATAAAGTTTTATAATCGGTGTGAGTCCTCCTTCAGAGCGTATTTTTGGAGTTAATTAAGTTCAGTGAGTAGTCTTACAATCATGTTCTTCCTCCCAGGAATATTATCCCAGACTGAAAAGGAGTGGTCCGAAGCATGTTCTCCCACTAAGTTAAGCTAGAGATGAGCTTTTAAATAAAGGCAGAGTCCAAATGTCAGGACATTTTCGGAAAGGAAGACACCTGTTTCAGAATGTACCTACTTTTCAGTTGCTTCGGTGCATGCTTCCTAACTGCTGACCCACTAATACCTGGAACTCAGAGGTCTCAGTACTTCATCAATGACCTGGTTCTACCCCTTTCCCCTCTTCCCTGCCAGCTCCCACCTGGAGTGCAGGGGCGCATGCTGAGGAATGGGTGGAGACATTACCAAGGAAGCAGGAAAAGTTCTAAGCATTCCCTCCTAGACAATCCTAAGTTCAAATATTCACGCCAATCAGAGAAGTGATATGCACTTTGTGACGAGAAAACAAACTTACCTGATACTAAAGAAATATAAAGTAGGCAGCTCCAGACATGGAGATAGAAAAATGCTTTCCATTTAATAGTAAGTAGGTGTGACTTTTCACTAATCTCACTGAAATGCACAAAAGGCTTTATGATACCAGGGCCAGAACAAACTATCATTAATTAATAGAGTTAATATAACTGAACATCGTATATGATTTTTATTTAGTCTGTAGTTAAGTCTAAATAAATACAACGAACCCTATGCCATGTAGCAAAATTACAGAAAAATAGACCTCACAATTCAGCTAACTTATGGATGTATCAAAATTCTAGTAATTTATTAATATTTTCATGTAAAAAGTGCCACGCAAATATGAGGTTCTTTTAAATTATAACTTGGTATCAGCTATTTTACTTCACTTGAGTTCATATATCTTTTCAAATCTCCTTATAATAACTAATAACTTCTATGAAATACCCGAAAATGGGTTTAGAAACTCCAGGATTCACCTTCCAGCATTCACGCAGACAGGAAGAATTCTGCACTGTTCTACTCATATAGAAAGAACTGAAAGGAAACGATGTCAAATCAAAGAGTGAACATTAAAAGACATTCCATTTAAGACATGGTTACCATAGCATAATAACTGATTTTTAACCCATATTCAAACTTCAGTTTTCTATTGTACTACGTAACACTTATCTTCATAATTTCAACTTGTTTTTTAAGGAAATCCAGCCATCATAAAATTCAATATAAAATCCAGTTAAGAGATTTTGAAATAAATTCATCTTTATGTGTTAGAAAACCACCATGCATTTCTTAAACAGATATCTAAACGCTCTCAAATATAACAATGCATAGGACAGGATTCCCTATCATGCATAATTAATATTATAAATGCCCATCATTACTTTTACTAGGATTATTTTAAATCTAGACTATGTACTACTCCAAGAATTTAAAAATCAGTAATTACTCCAAATTATAACAACCACAACAAATCTCCTATGTACTACGTATGTGTGTGCGTCTGAACACCCGTGCAGGCACGCACGGCCCCACACACCTGTGGTTCTTTGTTGGAAAAGTATGCCTGAGGCTATACATGAGAAAGTACAGTAGTCACCTATGGCACTAACCAACAACAAATTAATTTTTCATCTCTACAGATAACAAATAATCATGATTGCTTAATACATATGTACATATAAATGTATAATTACATATTGATTAGTTTAGCTTTTAGCAAAACACAAGAGTATATTGCATTTCTCCAGAGTAAGATAGTATTTTTTAAAATTATACCAACAGACCATTAGCATTGAGTGAATTTATTTCCCCCAACAGTGCTAAAGATATGCAAAATTTTCATTCTTTAGAGTTGCACAGTAAATGATTAACACCAGCTCTGCTCATTATCTCGCTTAACAAAACTTCTCTAAAAACAAATAAATCAAAAATGCCTCCAACATTCCTGAATAAATAAATTACAGACCTATTCAGTGGCAGCAATGATATTTTAAAAAGCTTGTGCAAGCTCATTGTACAATTTTATTACAAAACCACATTTGATAAAAGAAAAAACTGTCCACTTTTTCATTCTCTACATAGTTTTACTAGCAGCGATAGCTTCTCAAGGATGAAGAAACTTCATAATAGCAACATATCTAGGAAGTGTTAACCCTGTGTTCCAACAGATTATAGTCACTGCTAATTAGGAGCTGATACTTCTTATAAAGATACTTTTAGGAGCCAAGAGTATTTTTCTCTCGTAATGAGAATATAAGGATAATGACAGCTAATAGGAGCCATCACTATATGATCAGAGACCATAAGTGAGAACATTTGTATAATGGGAAACATAATTCTTAACTTTAAAAATACAGGTTGCGGGGAATTATCTGTATTTCTACAAAATCTCCACAACTTTTACAATAAACAAATGCCACCGAAACAACTGACAAAGGCACCCTGTGTGTCCTGGCATTCAGTAAAAATGGGCATTATAAGAACAGCAGTACTATACTTTATATTTTAAAAAATCTTAGTGCAGAAATAGTACTAATTAAGCATAAATGTTAAGAGGAAAAAATTAATGAAGTGATGAAATTGCATTATTTTAAAGTGAAAATCAATGTATTCTAGGATTCAATAAAGCTCACTAGGTAATAAGTCTACTGCATACTAAAGACTGTAAGCTAAAATCTAAAATTAAAGCTCCAACAAGTTAACCTATATTTTATTCAAACAACCACTAAAAAACCATTTTCTTTTATGACTGACAAAAGTTCTAACACTAGAAGATCTAATGTAGAAAACACTTTATAATTATTCTAATCTTGCCTTTAAAAGTAGCCTTCAAAATAATTCTACCTACAAGACTCTGCTATATACAAAAAGCACAGATACACATAAAATAATTCAGTCCAAAACACAATAAGCTCCTCTCTCGCCATAACCTAAAAGATTTTTCTTGGAATTAAAAAAAGAGAGAGAGAGAGAGCATGTAAATTAAGGTGACTGAAACATGCTTTCATCTAGCAGAGTAATATGGTAGCTATTCATCACCTGAAGTCATAAAACACTAGATCTCGTCCTTAGCATATTCTAATGAAGCCTATCATGCAAATGAGAGTGACCTTTTCCTTGCATTCTGCAAGTTCACATTTATTCCAGGAGTACATAGAGTTTGCCAATACAAACTAGCCAAAGACTGGTAATTACTGTAATCAATTAGTAGTTAGTGTCGTTCTGCTCATTTTCAGCTAATGTCAACTAAGCCATTTTTGAGAGAGCCACCCTTGACAACAGCTCTTCTGTTGTTGTTTTTAAAATGCGGGGAAAAAAGAAAATTAAAGGATGAAAACCCTCAAACTTTCCAATATGGCCGCAAAGTTGCATCCCTTCAAATGACGTGAAGATGCAAGACAAGGCCCTAAAGTTTATAATGGACAAAGACTCTTGGGTAAAGTTGCGTATCCTTAAAATGACATTGAAATTTTCTGCCTATACAATTAAACATTAATATTTAAATATTTAAATGAAGGACACTCTCCTGCGCAGCAGCTCAGACTTGGTAGAACTTGGGCACTCTTCGCAACGGTTGAGTAAACAGGCCATACCCTCTGCTCGGGAGCAGTCTATTCTGTCGACAGTTATGGATAGGAAACATTACGGCAGCCGGTAATTAAAGTAAAAACTAATACTGTCTCAGAGATGGGGAATTTTGTAAAGGAAAATCATTTATCATGGCTTACAGTTCTCACAACTGAAATGAATTATCTTTTCCTTTAGCACATATCCATTTTAGAGTGAGTATATTTACTAAACTACGATGAGGCCCACTGGCCCATCGTAATTGCATTAGTTAGTAGGCATGGTACAAAAATATAATAGGTCTCAGAAAATATTCTACACATACTGTACAACATAAAGCCTCAGAATATATAAAGTGGGACTCAAAAGCAACTACCAATTTAAATTAAGGACTGGTGAATCACAAGAAAGCCAGATAATTAAAAAATCTACAGCATTCCCCCTTAATGTGGTTGTTTTTAAAATTTACAATAAGGTTTAAAGGAAAATACCTCTGTGGTTGCTAGTTGCTAAACAGAAATGATAATTTCGTATCAACTAATGTCCTATCGCTGGACCTGGCCAACATGTGAAGGACAATATATTCAACACTCACTTATGAAAATTTATGAGAGAAAAAAAAAGACCATTCCTGTGCTAGAAAGAAAATAAATCTATAGTATCTTAGAAGTTACCCAAAAAAAAGAAAATAATGATATTGAGACAAATCATTTCACTAAGACTCCTAAACTCAAACGGCAGATCTAAATGTCACCCCCGTTTGCACATGTCAAGCTAGGACATAGGAAGTCATGTCTTCCTTGAATTCCTTCCTTGAGTCAATCCAAGGACATTTTATAAACGGAAATCTCTGCCTGCTAAGGAATTACTGGTTTTAAATAGAGAAAATTTACTTGGGAGGAGTACTACAAAGATAAATATATACATAATTATATGATCAATGTTTTTATATATTTATACACATCATACACATCGACACATAACTGTGAGTGTGTGTGTACTTTCATTGTCTCCCAGATGAGGACATTCAGTTAATTTCCTGGTGCCTAAAAATATAATTCTCAAATATCTAAAAATACCAATGAAATGCAGTCTCTTTTTAAATTAAAGACACCTATAAGAGATTGAGTGCCTATCGAAAAAACACCACCGTCCTAAAGATCATTTTTGTTTTAAACCTGGAACCATGCATAGAAACAACTTTCCAAAACAAAAAGCCAAAGACAGGTCAAATAAAACTGGAAAACACTGAAACTACATAGGTTTTTCACAGGTATATCCGGGTGACTTTAGGAGCCCAGCAGAGGTGTGGGATCTACCCTTGCGAGGACCTGCAGAATTGCATGCGCAGTGTTTTTGGAGAGGGAGTAGGGGGTACCTTGTTTTGCAGTGTTTGTTTCCACAGTAAGATTAGGGTAAAAAGAGCAATCAAGTGGCAAGACGTGGAGTGACGCTGAAGATTTATTGGTTGGTTTCTGCAGACTGCTGGAACCAGTCACCTCACGCGGCGTCAAACACGCGCGACTTGTCGATACTGACACAGAGCCAAACAGCAGGAAGACAGCACTTTCCATTCTTGTCAGAAGAATAAACCGATGTGGGCTCTGACAGTTACCGAGAGGGGACAAGAGCAAACAAGATGAGTAGAGAGAGAAAAAAATACCCAGTAAATGTGAAGGGCCTAAGGCTTCTTGCAAAAAATGATGCCAGGCTTGGAAAAAGGAGCGGCTGTCTGACTTGTCTCAAAGAAAAGGCTAACATGAAACGCTTCACAGAAGATAAAGCTCCCAGAACAGTGCTGCTCGACCACAAGATGAGGTCTTCATGGTAAACACTTGAGACAACTTGTGACCAAAGTCCTGTTACGACACTAATTGTCCATGAAAGCTGACCTGCAGCAAAGCGCACAGTTCACTTCCAATAGTGCAGGCTCACGAGCAGGAACATGATTGTGGATGACAAAAGACATGCACATATCACAGAAGACAGAGGACGCCGAGCATCGCTACCGAGCACGCACCCAAAGACGCTTCTCGGACTTGATACTTCTTAAGTGGAAATAAGAAAATTCGAGTACAACATCCTAGATTTTCTAATTATTATTTTCTTAGTAGCACTTTTCTTATTCTAATGACAGGAAACAGAGAAAGTGAACTGGCAGTAACATTTTTAAGAAATTAGATGTGGTTACTTCATAAATTTAAAAATCTTGTAATAAAAAAACTGAAGAATAATATTAAGTTTCTGTTCATATGTACCCCATGAATGATTTAATGTTGCTAAAGTGTTTCAATTTGTTAGGAGTGCTTAGTACAGAGAGAGGTTTGAGTATTACATATTGTAATTTACAATTATTGCAGCATTTCAATTTTTCCATAAGCTAATCAAGTGCATAAAGCACATTTCTAGTGCAGTAATTTAAAACTACATTAGGTAACTTTAAATTACCTTGCTTATTATATCTTGTAAAAAAGTCACAGAGATAAAAACTAGTATTTTAATTGATAATTTAACAGTTAAACATTTTTCACTTGAAGCAGAAAAATGTGGTGGACCATAAGCCTATTTATTTAAATCGAAATAGAGTAAATCTTGTTGAACTTTGGAACTATTTCAAAGTTTGGATTGATCTACAGAGAAACAGTATAGAAAATTAAACTGACTAAAAATTGAACCCACTTAATTATACGGATCTAAAATTACCCATTTTACATCCCGAATAGATCTCCAAATGTTACATACTGTAAATACTCAAGATTCTTTTTAAAAAATAAAAATGCGTCTTTAAAACAGATGGAGTAAAGACTGTGATGACCAAAAAAATAACCCCCTGACAAACTTACTTTTTATTAACTTTGAAAAACAAAACAAGACCAAAAAAGAGTAACCATTTATATGTACATTTCAAATAGAAATGTTCACTATTAAAAGACTCTAAAGTTCTGTAGGAATTATAATGCATTTACAATCAGTTCTTGAATGCCCACTAGGGGATAATATGAACTGGTATATATCCAAGGTAAATCTTGCTTTCCAATTTGACAACTGCCATCAATATACTTTACTTGTTTTGTTGAGAAAGGAAGAAAGACTACTTTAATAGTGGCTTAGGGAGGGAGGGTCATTCTCCTACTGACGGTTAATGCCAATTTCCTTAATTAGTAGCCTCCGCTGACACTCTGAAGCTGGATTTTCATGTCTGCTGGACAATACCGGGAACCCTTAGCACCAAGTCCAAAGGCTAGTTAAGTGCTTTCAGAAGTAGTTTTGCTTACTCTGTTCTTAAAGAGAAAAGGAAAAATAAAACAAAACAAATGTTGCTTTGGAAACACAAGACAGCCTGCATGAGTAATTTCAACAAGAATCAGAACGTTTAAAAGTCTCAAGTTGTTCCATTCCTTTTCATAAGACATCCTCAAGATGGCTTTGTTATTTAGATTTAACTTAAGTCCCAAATAGTACCTATCTGTATTCAAAACAGCTAACTAAGAAAGTCTCAAGGGAAGCACTTGAAAGGTTCCCACACAGTTGGGACCCACAACTCTGGCACTAATCCCTTGGGTTATTCTGTGGGTTCTATTTGTCCTTTTTGCCTGTGAGGCCCAGCATCTTTATCTGTAAAATGAGAGATTTGGATCAGGTGATCTTGCAGGTATCTTCCTGCTCTTAGATGTAGCACCTCTTCTACACTATCTATCCCTTGGTAACCTCGGGATCACCCACCCATGTTTCTGGACCCAGATTTGGACCTACTGAACCATGGAGATGTTCTGTCCCATCCACAATGCATGGCTTCTGCACTCTCAAGATGGACAGTCACTCCCCTAGGATTCTGCTCACTCCCTGCACTTCCTAAGTAGCTTTAGCCTCAAGAGGCTTATAAATTACACTCCAAGACATAAGAACAAAATTGTTTTTGTTCACTTATTAGAAGGAGGATTTTGGAATTTAAAAAAAAAAAAAAAAAAAAAAAAGGAAGAGGATTTTGTTTGATGATTCGGTTTGACTTTAGTGAAATCTGATAAACCGACCTAAGGAAAACTCACTGAACCCACCGACTTACAGAATTATCACATCAGAGAAGCAGATGGGGTCTTATTCAACTACTTCAGCTCCCTGAATGAGTGCCCCGAATTACATCTAACAAAGGCAGCCTCTTCCTCAGGTATAGGAAATATATACTCTGTAATGCAGCCCACTCCCTTTTGAACAAATTTAATGATTATACAGTTTTTCTTCTATTGACTCAAAATCTACAAAAATCTACAATTCCACTATTTTGCGTGAATTGCTAAATCAATGCCAAAAAAACAGTGATTTTATATTAACTGATGGGAATGTACACTGTGCAGAAAAAGGAACACATTTTTTTGAGGTCTTCTAGGTCTAAAAAATATAGGTCAATAAATAAGACTGCCCTATAGTCCATCAGGAAAATCATCAAGAACGTTGTGTTCACCTCACAGAGGAGGAGGAAGAAAGAGAATATGAAATGCCACAGCCCATTAATTAAGATTTAAATTTAGATTCCTTTATAACTTAAACAGGTTAATGAAGAGCTTAGTCAGGAAAACAAACCTCAAATATTTTTCAACAAAGATCAAAAAGTGATTCTTACAGGGCAAGTTTCTGACTTACATCCTCCTCCAACTTCCACTTTACAAACAAGTGACCGTGCGTATTGCAAACATCCCTTCCCGTGTATGTACACTGCAAAACTTCTGACATAACACACCATTCCTCCCATAAGAGCCTAAAGGCTCTTCAGAGAAGAGTAAGAAAATGAATACATGTATAGACTGAAAGACCCGCGGAAGGGTCTTTCAAGACAAACACGAATTTTAGTCAAAGGTCAAAGTTGCCCGTGGTCTCTTAAGTACAGTACAGGCTAATGCTTCAACTCCATTGTGTGTAATCAATGCTCAATGGAAACCAACGAAAGGGCAAGGTCAGGAAGCAGCTACCAGTCACAGCAGAACTAAAAGTGGCGGCAAACCCAAGCACACATGAAGTGAATGTGGATCCAGACAGACCAGCCTTCCAGAGAGCAGCCAGTTTGGGAAGTGAAAAGCACAGGCCAGGACTGCCACATTCTCTCGGGTCCAGGGGGAAGGAAAACATCCATGTATCCATATGAATGAGCTAAATGCTTCGTCCTGGTGCAAGAATTTCAGAGAAAATGAGCATTTCTTGCATATTTATCCTGACCAGTAATGCAATGTAATCTGCATTTCAGAAAATATTCACACTAGCTTGAGAAGCTCTAAGAGAGAAAACATTAAAAAACGATATATGAGAGAACTAAGCGAGACTATTAAACTGTAACCTGTAAAGCTCCCCAGACACTGAAAAGGCCACATCAAGTCCAACGCATTCTTTCCCATCACAACGTCCAAGAGCAGCAGAGGCCAGGGTCCTGTACATGACCGACGGCTGCTGTCCCCCAGCACAGAGAGCAGCACCTATGCACTGCTTCTGCACGCATTTGCTGAGTGAATACTGCATGATTCCCCAACAACCAGGACTTGCCAATCCTACTGGGAGAGATGACATTTGTTTGAAAAATGTCACCTTCTAAGAGGCCACTCAGAACTTCAAAGCATTACACACACATATTCGCACACACATTACTATTAAATTACCTCTAAAACACTGCCCACCAAAATACCACAATGAGAATCATTTTCTAACTTCTACCTTCTTAAGACTATTTTTAAAACTGATATTAAAAATCTTTCCATTGTTGCTCATATTTATACTGAATACAAGAAAATAACCCAGGCCTAAAAATCAATAGATTAAGAAGGACTTTAAGGGCACCGTATGTCTATATGACTTTTGGACACTACAGTGATATACCACTAATATAGATCCTTTTTTTAAAATTTTTTAAAGATTTTATTTATTTATTTGACAGACAGAGATCACAAGTAGGCAGAGAGAGAGAGAAGCAGGCTCCCTGCTGAGCAGAGAGCAGGGTCCTGGGATCATGACCTGAGCTGAGGGCAGAGGCTTAACCCCCTGAGCCACCCAGGTGCCCCTAATAAATATCTTTTTAGTGACTTTGCTGAAGCCACATTCTCCATCCCACAGCATCTAAGATATTTTATAAATTCTGGGTCCTCTCCCAAAATATACAGTAAATTCATAGCAAATGAACAAACGAGAGAGAAACAAGGTACCTGTGATGAAAAACACGCTTTTCATTTTTCTTCTCCAGAGCGTTAGAACAGAAAAACCCGTGTTATTGAAATAGTTTCTCTGGCAGGAAAAATACTTTAGAAAGAGCAACTCACGAGCCCCTCCAACAACAGAGACAGAAGCTATGAGCAAGAGTAAGAGAGCGTCCGGGTCCTTTCTCATCTCTCACTGGAGACTCTCCTCCCCTGCCAACAGCCAGCCCTTCCCCAAGTCCTGGGACAGATGTTCAAGAAGTACTAATAGTGAATAATTAATACCAAATTGCTGACGGTCCTCATCCTCGGACAGTTCCTCCATTATGGCTATTCACTCGCCCTGGTTTCAGCAGAAGCAACAAACTCCCTCTAAAGTAAACACCCGCACTGACTGTGGAACTAAGACGCCAGGAGCTGCTGTACTGAACCAGAAACGTGGATTCGGGTCTGTATTCAAATCCAAACCTGTCTTGGCACCTATGTGAGGAAACCAGATATACCACCTTCCAAAGCAGCAAGGGGAGAGAATAACAATGCACAGAACCAGACACAGAAAAGGAAGAAGTAAGCTGAAAACAAAGGGCCAAGTAAGAGGCTTCTGGAGATGGCCTCTTCGTTTGTGTGTGTTTGTTTTTTTAAAAACTTCAGGATCAGCCAGTGCCAGTGCCGCTAGCCAGAGTGACATCCTCAGGGCCCTCTCCGGTTGTATGATTACTTTATGTCTTCCTCACTTCCACTCACTGCCTTGTTCGGATACCCCATGCGTGACGGGTCACCCCTGGCTCACACCACACTCTCTGCCCCTACAACCGCATTCACTCCCCAGCACTTCAGCTGCGCCCTCTAGGAGACCCGATCCTCGCCTTCCATGCAAACCCATGCAGGCTTTTCTGGCTGCTTCATAAACATCTCTCCTACGAAACAGAGATGGACAGTCCATCAACATATTCACTTGATAGGTTTATAAAACTGGACACACTGGAAATCGCCATGAGAAGGAACTCAGAGGGTATGCTCTGATCCCTAAGAAAACTAAGTAAAAAGCAGGTAAAGACAGTCCAGGGGGCCAGGGCTAACCCCAGACTAGTGCTCTTCCCCTTGGGCCGCAGGGCCACCAACCGTCCCTCATTCTTGAACATCAGAGACAGCTCAGGATCCCATCTCACAAAACACGGCTTCTTCATCAAATTTTCAAAACCTACCATTCTAATCTCCTCACTATCTAAACATTCTCCCAATAGACCACTCTGAACTTAAGCACGGCCTTTCATTTGTTTCTCCCCTCTACTTCTCACATTCAAGTAACTGCCAAATTCTAGTGCTTCTTCCAACGTTTCTTTGGTGCGTACGCTCCGCCTAGTCTCACCACTGTTCTGGCTCCTCTACCCCTCCTTCTCTCCCCAGTACACAGCAGCAAAAGGGCCGTAACTGGCACTTCAACTTCGTACCTTCTCTCCTCACCAAGCCTACCCACCACAGCCAGTTGAAGCCTTTAAAGAGTAGTCCTGCATGAGCTTCTCTACTCCTCTCCTCATCAACCTCTACTGAGTCCATCCTCAAGTGCATTTTCTACCCACTACGTTCAATGACTCCCCATCACCCACAGGACTAAGTCTAATTTGCCTACCTGCCCACTTACTAACTTGATAGCTGGCTACATCTCCACTTGTATCTCCCTTCCAATGTATATTCTGGGAAGGTTCAAGATCTCTTGTCCACAATTCTAAAAACTGAAAAGCAAGAAAAAACCCTGAAAATTCCATGTCTTAAAATCATTTGGGGAGAAACCAGAGTGGAACTGACATGTTCCCCTTTTCATGGTGATTTAAATGTTCTCTTCGAGGTCCCAATTAGAAGGGTGAGAAAAGTCACATTTTATCTGTTGTGACAGTCTTGCACCTAGCTCAGTTCTCGGCACATAACAGAAAACGAATGTTTGTAAAGTGGAACTGCATAAATTAATCTTAACTGTTCATGAGTGAATTTAGTAGATGATCCTCATTTCCTATTAAGACATGTAGAAAATGTAAAAATCCCTAGGTTTCTCCAGGAATGACTGCTAGCTTACAAAATGACTAGAACTTCTACTCACCACCAAAAAGATGGACTAAAGTTACACAAATGCCAAGGACCATGTAAAATACTCACAATTGGCATTTCCTTGAAAGAACAGTTAAATAGCTAAATAATAGTTAAATGATAAATTCCAATACTGAGTACAAGGCATCTAGAGATCTAGAGATTTCTTTAGGATTAAGATTTGAGCATTTCCCTATGAATACAAAAATTAATGTGCATTAATTAAATAGCCAGTGATTTATAATTCAAGGTCCAGCCAAATTAGGGTCTCTAAGTGGGCCACGCTTTAACTCCTTGTGTAGGGTACACTCTAATTGACAATACCTGACGAAAAGGGCCAGTGGTAGCAAAACAAGGCATGTTAATAAAACTCCCTGATGAGTAAATTAAAGTCAATGTATCTACACATATTCTGAAATTCTTTCCCTATATACCTCATTTTTCCATATAATTTGGTTTATGCATCTTAATATTTTGTTCTGCTTTTCAATGTTATTTTCAAAGATAAAGTTATTCTTTCTATGCACAGTATCCCCAGGCTTATACATAAATTATTGGCTCTAATGATTCAGACTTGGTGGTCAGTCCTATACAACTCTCCACACAGCAAATACACTGTTGTGCGGTATTAGCTGGAATCACTCTTGTTTAATGAGATGATCCATCATGGTGTCTTATAATTAAACACACTCCTAGCCATGATTCTTGGACAAAGAAAATACAGTGGTAAACAATATGGACCCAAGAGGAAGAGGTGCAATGAACCTTCAGTGAGTGCCAAGTGGAAGGGGAGAGTCAAACCATAAAAGGGAAGAGAGGTCTCAATTCATGCTGCTTAATGAGAGCTCTACATAAAAATACACTTCATAAAAAGTAAAACCATTAGTTCACTCAGCCTCATGGCTGAGCACAAACTGCCCACAGAAGTAGAGTGGAAGTAAAAATACCCTTCCAATTCCCCTTAGCTCCCAAGGCAATGTCCAAAAATTGTACAACCATAAGAAGGATGCAAGTAAAAACCACCATCCAATTTCTGTGTCAATGGACAGCCCCACAAAAGAAGTTTCCTCATGGAGAAAGAAAGCATCAATTTTGCATCATTAACAAATCATATTTTCACCAAAAACCTGAAATATGATAAATACTTTTTTATTACATAAACAATTCCTACTCAAATACGAAACGACATGTGAAAATATCCAAACAAAAAGCAGTTTTTCACATTTTTAAAGAAAGGGAAATGACCTCTCTAAATCCTACAAGAAAATTATAAGAGGCTTAAGCAGCTATTTAGTCCCAATTCAAGTCCAATTATTTTGTTTTCAATTAGATTGTACTGCTTACAGTCCATCACGCTTAGCAAACTTCAGGTTACTAGGTAAATGATTTAGCAAACATGAAGATACTCAGGGAGATAATAAAAAAGAAATGAGACAGTGAAGAAACTATTTTCATTATCAATAAGTATTACAGGTATGATATTAGGTTCTGGCTCACCTACCATAAAATAATTTTGGAATCAGTTATTTAAACAAGTAGAATGAAAGATATGTATTTAATAGGCACAGAATATAAATAAATCATCTTAAAACAGGTAAATGTCAATTTTTGAAGTGGTCTGGAAAAGTTCGACCAAAAGTTAATCAAAACCACCAAAAACAGATTAGGAGAGTTCCCATCCATAAAATGAGAAAACATCAAAACTCTGGTTGGAAGGTGCAGTATGCAGAATATTCCTACAAGTGTTAAATAGATCAGACTTTCCAAAAAGCAATTTTTTAAGGATAAATCTATTTATGAGAGAGATCATGACCTGAACCAATACCAAGAGTTGCCTCAACTGACTGAGCCACCCAGGTGCCCCCTAAAAAGCAATTTAGTTGTATGTAAGAGCAACCTCAAACAACATCACTCACTTTGAAATCCAATGTTTCGACTTCTAGGCATGCCAAGGGAACAGTAGGAAAGGGCACCATAATGTGTATATAAAGACATCCACCACAGGGCCATATGAGAAAGTGAAAGTGATGAACAACCAATGAGAGAAGCATTAAGAAACGGTGATATAAAACATTCTATGCATATTTACACAATGTTATAATGCCATAAAAACATCTAACATGAAAAACAGCTACTAAGAAATTTTTCAGTGGCATGGGAAAACACTTCTCACGGAGTTTTAAGCAAGAACAGATTTTAAAATTTTATGTATAGCACATTCAGTTCTGTAATACCAAAAGAATTATATCAAAATGTTAATGTGGATTAAGGGTGATTTTTTTTCACATTCATTACAATTTATTAACCCCTCCCAATTTCCCACAATGAGTATATAATGCCTTGAGAATAAAAGTTAGAACAAAAATCTCTTTTAAATAAACTAGAGATTTTTTTTTAACTTCATACACTTCTGTATAAGCCTGGGGATACTGTGCATACTTCTGGTATGAAGTAATAAGCTTCTCAAAAAACCAGATCTCTTACAACTAACAGCTATAAAGTTGGATAGAATGCTAAAAACAGTAACTATCTGATGGTTCTGAAGAGTCAACAAAAGCCAGCCGTTTTAGAGTGGAGGCAAGGCCTGAAGCATACAGACAGTGACCAGTAAACCCAGCCCCAGTCCCTCTCTGGTGTCTTTATCCAGAGAATGCCAGAGGCGGAGCCCACAGAAGACAGGCAGGAGCTAAAATCCCGGTGGGGAGAGCAGCGGCAGTTCTGGATCGGAGAGCAGGTGCCCTGGTGCAGGGACAGCACAGAGGACTAAGAAGTAAATATCACAGAAGAGGGAGCCAAAGGAACACCTGAGTCTATGAATAAGCGCAGACTAACTTAACCATGTGTGAAGAAGTAAGAGTAAAGGCAGACTGCAAGTAAAACGTAAATATTAGAAATGAGATATGAACAGCTGATCACTGCAGACATGAGACGGACTCTCTGAAGGCAATCACGTTAGCTGCCAGCTAAAATGAAAATACCAACAGTACTGGAAGCAGTAAAACAAAATCCAAAGGCCACACAACATGAAATTCAAAATGTCCAGGATATAATCCAAAATTACTTGACTTAGGAAGGGCCAGAAAAATGTGACCACGTCTCAACCAAAAAGACATATGGCTGTTGGCTAACTGAACCTGATAGTAAAAAATAAATAAATAAAACTTAAAAAAAAAAAGAAAGAAAGAAAGGGTATATAGCCAAGCAAGATGACCAAAATGCTATAATTACTTTAAGGGGACTTCAGAGTAGCCAGTATAACAATACTAAGTGAAGTAAAGGAAATATGCCTGGAACAAATGAAAGGAAATTTCAGTAAAGGAGGGAGGAAGCTATTTCAGGCATGGAGCAAAACCACCTAGGTACGTCAGGTAAAAGTGACAAAGTTGGTGGGACACAAATGTCTAAATCTTACAATATGGCTACTGAGAAACGGAGCCCAGTGTGGACAATTGGCAGACTAGGAAGGAATTGAACAAGGAGATCCTAAAAATGACAAACCAATAAAAGAACTAGATGAAGCTCACCACACATTCCTGGTAGACTAAGCAGGGATGCAAAGAAAACTCAAGGGAACGTGGAAGACAGTGAAAGCCCCAAGATAAGCTTGACAGGCAGTGGGAGTGTCCCAATGTGCACAGGGAAAGAAGGGCTGATGGCAAAGACCTTAAGAGGCTCAAGGTGTCTGACACAAAGGCTGCCCAATTCATTGTGTGACCACTAAGTCTTACATTCACAGGGAAAACACCAGAAAGTCACAGTAAAAATAAACAAATCAATCATTTAAAAACTGAATAAAAACACTGGAGGCTACCCAGAATGGGGAGATGAAATTCCAAGGTCCTAAGACCATGGATCATGCAAGTTAAAGGGAAAAAAAAAAAAAATTCTTTGAAAAATGAATCAAAATCCAAATTTACCACACCATACTATATAAAATGTCCTATTTTCAACAATCACAACAAAAAGAAATCATAATACATGTTTAAGAGAAAACGTAAACTATGACCAAGATTCAGGAAGAAAATAAAAGGCAATAGAATAACAGGAAAGTGGCCAAATGCCAATGTCCAGATGCAGAAAAAGTCTTTGAGCAACTACTGTAAAGAGGTTCTAAGACCTCTTTTAAATAGTAGAAATTAAGGAAAAATACAATGACAGTGATTCAACACATAAGGAATATGAAGAAGGAAATAGGCATTAAAAAAGAACTAAACAGGGGCGCCTGGGTGGCTCAGTGGGTTAAGCCACTGCCTTCGGCTCAGGTCATGATCTCAGGGTCCTGGGATCGAGTCCCACATTGGGCTCTCTGCTCAGCGGGGAGTCTGCTTCCTCCTCTCTCTCTCTCTGCCTGCCTCTCTGCCTACTTGTGATCTCTCTCTGTCAAATAAATAAATAAAATCTTTTAAAAAAAAGAAATTAAAAAAAAAGAACTAAACAAGTATTAGAGATGAAAAGTACTGAACAGAAATAAAAAATTATTATATGGGAGAACAGCAAAATTGAGAAGGCAGAGGAAAGAGTCAGGAAAATGGAAGAAAGAATGATATTAACTAACTAATCAGAAGATTTAAAATAAAAGAAAATGTTAAGAAAAATGAGCATAGTCTCAGAGACCTATGTGACAATTTGAAAGATTTCAAGAAATAAGCAGTAGGAATCCCAATAAGAGAGAAAGGAAAAGGGCAGGAAAAAAACTTTTTTTAAATAATGCTTCCCAAATTTCCTGGAATACAAAAGAAGCTGGAAAACATCAAAAGGAATAAATACTCAAAAACTCACACCCAAAAACATCGTAGTCAAAGCAACAAAAGAAAAATTCATCCATGTTTAACAGGTGACTGCATCACATAAAAGAGCAAAAAAACACCTAAGAAGGGCACCTGGGTGGCTCAGGGGGTTAAGCCTCTGCCTTCAGCTCGAGTCATCATCTCGGGGTCCTGGGATCAAACCCCACATCGGGCTCTCTGCTTAGCAGAGAGCCTACTTCCCCCTCTCTCTCTGCCTGCCTCTCTTCCTACTTGTGGCCTCTCTCTCTCTCTCTCTCTCTGTCAAATAAATAGATAAATCTTTAATTAAAAAAAAATTTAAAAATAACTAAGAGCTGGCAAATCAGGACCAAGAGAGGCTGAAAGTCAGAAGAATAATAGAATCAAAGTGCTGAAAGAAGAACTAGCAAGAATTCTATACCCAGTGAAACTATACTTCAATAATGAAGAGGCAAAAAAGATGCTCCCAGAGAAACACAACTGACAGGTTCACGTCAATGTGGAATAATACAGCAAAAGAGGAACAGATGAATAAAGCACACAGGACATAAAACAATAAAGAGCTAAACAGAAAGGATAAATCTGACTAACTACATTACATGTTAATAACATAAAAGCTACAGTTAAAAAGTATAAATTATCAGACGGTATGAAAGGAAAAAACCAAACCTATGTGCTATAAGAGACACACTTTCAAAGAGACAGATGTGTAAATATTTATCAAAATAAAAAACTGGAAACAATATTCCATGCAATCAGTAATCACAAGATAGCTAGTGTGGGCAAGACCTACCTGACCCATTTTAAGAAGATATTACTACAAATGAGCGTGACAAAAAAGTGAAGGCATAAATACAGGGAAAATACAAGTTAAACTATTCCCCTTCACAGAAAATGTGATTTACATGAAAAACCCCTAGATAAGGTTACATACGTATATACACATATACGTACATACATACAAACACACGTGCTATAACAAACGAGTGAATTTAGGAAATTCATAGGACAAAAGGTAAAATACAAACATCAATTGCACTTTGAAATATTAACAACACACAATTCCATTTAAAATAGTGCACATGTAAATCTCAGCAAACACTGTGCCAGACCCGACACACTAAGAGGGCTGTGAGCACAGGGCATGGCTGAGGGAGACAGAAGACCGCATGGTGGCTTTTAAAAGCGTGAAGCCCAGGGACGCCTGGGTGGCTCAGTTGGTTGGGCAGCTGCCTTCGGCTCAGGTCATGATCCCAGCGTCCTGGGATCGAGCCCCACATCGGGCTCCTTGCTCAGCGGGGAGCCTGCTTCTCCCTCTGCCTCTGCCTGCCATTCTGTCTGCCTGTGCTCGCTCTCTCTCCCTCTCTCTCTCTGATAAATAAATAGAATCTTAAAAAAAAAAAAATTACTAAAAGCGTGAAGCCCAGAGTTGCTGCACACCCTAGTCACTCCCCTCCTAGGTAATTGTGCCTGAGAAATGAAAACATATGTCCACACAAAGACTTACATAAGAATCCACATGAAACAATATAGCAAATTAATTCACAGTGACAAAAAGCAGGTCCCTGGTTCCGTGTGGCAGCCAGGAGAGGATGGTGGGCTACAAAGCAGCTCAGGGCTACAGAGGGGGTAACCGGAAGGTTCTTTTATCATGGTTCTGTCGATGTCTTCAGAGGTACAGAGCTATCAAAACAACTGGGGGCGCCTGGGTGGCTCAGTTGGTTGAGCAACTGCCTTCGGCTCAGGTCACGGTCCTGGAGTCCCGGGATCGAGTCCCGCATCGGGCTCCCAGCTCCACGGGGAGTCTGCTTCTCCCTCTGACCTTCTCGCCTCTCATGTTCTCTCTCACTGTCTCTCTCTCAAATAAATAAATAAATAAAATCTTTAAAAAAAAAAAATCCAATTGGACACTTTAAATGGATGCCACTTTCTGTACTAAAATGATTCTGCAATAAAGTTGTTGAGGATAGAAGTAAGCAAATAGAAAGAATTAGTGAATGAATGAACAAAGGTTTTAAAGTAGATAAGCCTCACACACCCCTTAAAAATAAATAAGAACATTTAAATGGTAAGGAAAATTAGTACATATAAACAAGTGACACTTTCTTAAAGATCTCTAGTTTTGTTTTATTTTTATTGGTTTGTTTGAACCTTAAATCTGTACTGAGTATAAGGAGATAAAACCTCAAAAGATTTTACTTTATATAAAAATCAGCCATGCAAACAAATTATATAACTATGACTATATTTAAAAAATGACCTCATATCTCAAAATATGTATACATAATTCAGTTTTATTACTGAAAGCAACACCCGTTATCATATGGACAATAAGTACATTTTGTTGTCTGATTCATCTTGAATATTCCATGTCTGTGGACTCTACAGAATCACAGAATGTAAAACTATTCTAACACTTAAGTAGAAAAAAGTGTCACTGCCTAACAGACTCTGGAGCACAGTCTAGACTCACAATCTTTCTGTCCAAAGCAATGCTGATGAAAACAGACTCTTCCTTAATAAGAATTGTCACAATAAGTAATTGCGCTATGAAACAGAATGACTGCATTTCAAATGCTATTTTGATACAGAATTTTTACATACCTAAAACTCTGGTGAAAAAGGTTAGATTACAATCACTTGGGCCAATGTGGAAATGCTAAAAGACACGTATGTACACACACACACACACACACATGTTTCTAAAAAGACAGCATATCTCTCTGTATTTAAATATACAATGACATATGCATGATACTGTCCTAGTGTTGTCTTACTGCGAAACAAACAGGGCAATTAATTCACAGGGTAGCACTCATTCCTACACTCACATTATTCATGAATCTGATTTCATTATTAAATAAAATTCATAATGAATAAAACTGATATACCTTATTCAAAATCAATCATAATAAAAAATGCCTGCTGTGATACTATCATTGAAAAAAGGCGTATAAGAACAAATGGATAAAATAAGCCTTTCTATTCTGATTCTCAAAACATAAACCATCTGAGAGTATTTCTGCAGTAAGACAAAACAGGATAGACCATGTCAGGAGAACAATGAAAACAAAATGACCTGAATCGAGACAAAAGGAAAATTAACAAACCAGCTATCAAAAACTCATCGAGGCACCAACATCACCACCAAGACATAGCCAAAAATAAGAAACCTGCCAAAAGGGCCACAAGCAGAAAAACACATTTGAAGAGAATGTCCTAACAGAGGTCCTGGGACTGAAGACAAGTCTCTGAGTCTTTTCTTCAGACCCATCACCCCATCCTGATATCTGAGTCGTTTCTGGAGAGACCTCCACAAACCTGAGTCACAGCTGTACTGAGAGCAAATGATGGACAGCCCTTATGGTGCTACTGACAAGATCGCTGGTAACGGTCCAATGGGAAAGGGGAAGAAAAACTAGAAAAAGCAGACAGAACAACTGAGAAGAAATCAGGGATTATTCAGGTGTTTAAAAACATATTTCTCCAGGTCAAACCACCTACAGGACATGATTTCTTAGAGCCCAACACAGAAATATACAAAATAATAATGCTGAGTACTGAGACAATATTAAATCATGTCATACAAAGGTTTCAAAAGCCAAAAACGAAGAAATTAGTTCTTCAAAGACTGTCGTGCCAAATGATCAAATTACCAAAAAAAAAAAAAAAGACCCTGTGGGAGGTAAGTCCTCAGTGATTCAGTGAGCGCTGGCAGAGGCGGCCCACGGGTGGTCTGGGACGATGCTCTCCCTCCTGGGGTCTCAGCTGTGTGGCCTCCTCCCGGCCTCCACACTCCAGCCTCCTCCAGAGACCCTGAGGCTGGATCAGTGCTCCGCCAGGCATTCCCACACACCCAGTGCCCCTCTCCACGGTCCGGACCATACCATGTCTAAACAGACCGCTTGATGGTCTTGTGCAGAAGAAATCACCGCGATATCCCAGAGCCCAGCACAATGATACTCAACACTGGGTAGGAGAATTCAAAAAGTAGATTTTTTTTTTATTAGTGAAAAAACATAAGCTATGCTCTGTCTGCAAAGCACATTTTGATAATAACAATGATAAAGATTCAAAATACGCCACAGGAACACGAAGAGAGAAGTTCCCATTCACTGTGAAGATTACCAAAGTCTTCGCAGGAAGGGCCAAGTTCAAACCATACCTTTAAAGTCAGGCTGAATTGAACGGAATGGTTAAAGACAAGTGTCCCAGGAAACTACAGAAACGAAGCGAGCCAGATCTGAGACAGACGCGACAGGGCTCTGTGTGAAGCAGCAGCGAGAGGGCAGGCTGGGAGGGCAGGCAGGGCTGTAGGGGGGTGGGGGGGTGGACAATGGGGTGCTCCGGGGGCCCAAGGGAGCTTGCCTTCAGAGTGACCCCTCTTCACAATGGCCAGAAGTTTCACTGTATACAGAATCCATTTGGCAAGTAAAAGCAAAGGAAATACAACAACTTCCCACACCTCCCATAAGACTCCGTACGGCAACACTGTTGTGCCCCCAACAAATCAGACCGGTGATGCTGCGAAAGAAAAACACTCCACAGCATCACCTGAGACTGAAGAAGCGACTGGCAAACCTTATTTCCAGTTGGTGAATAGCATTCAGTCTGCACATAATAAAATACTGAATAATGTTAAGAAATTTTACTCTTATAATAAATACAACTGCTATGTATTTTTTTAAATTCTTCAATTTTGAAATAAAGTTGAAAGTATTGTGTCAAAAGACAGGGAAAGAGTTATCATTAATCTTCACAACTGACAAACAAAAAAGACATATAAACAAGTGCCAGGATAATAAAATGGTGCTATTCACTTTTTAAAGGAAAAAAAATAAATTTTACAAAAATGATTAAGCTAACAAAGCAAGAGAAAATATGAGCAGAAAAATGACAGTTATCTGCAAAATTCATAAATGTGTCTTTTGTATAACCATAATGATCATATTTTATGCTGTCATTTTGCATTTAATTGCTCACCCTGGTACTTTTCTTCATAGAAGCCATCAGTATCCCACAGAGCCAGATGCTGAATTGCAAAAACATACTGTGACCATGGACTTATAAGAAAGTTACTTTGCTGAGCTGTGGTGTATGACAAGTTAATTTTTGCAATTACAGTTTTTCCAACAATAAATGAAGCTACCACTCATGATTATCCTAGCTTATTAAAGAGAAGCAAGAAAACATCCTTATAATAAACTAATCAAACTCTTTTAAAAGCTTCAGTTGGTGTGAGAAAGTTAACTTTTCAAATAGCTTTTCTAGAATATGTCCAAAAGTAAAAATCGCCACCTCAGCTGAAATACATAAGAAGCTTAATGTGTTGAGGCATGACTGTGTTTTCTGAATCTTAATATACAATGCCATGCTATTTCAAGCTTTTTAGGAAATGTCACATACCAACCTTAGTCTTTTGATATCTACTTTTACTTCTGCTGTATTAGGAGAAACATAGTGTTCAAAGGATATGTCCTGTAACTGTCACTTAAAAGAAATGGCTATTGCACAATAACTTATCTGCAAGGTGTAAATTGTTCTAAATTGAAGATACATGCAGTGACCACCACTGTCACACACCTAACAGTAATAAAACAGGAGGACGTTGTGCATTGTTAAAACATGAGCTATGCCCTATAATATAGAATCTCTGTATAAACACTACAAAATTGGGGCGCTCTTATGTTTTCTTTTATTCATTAAAAGATGGAGAGTCAGAGGACATTTCTCTTTTAATAAATCTGCCCCACATTAAAGCCCAAAGAGTTAGTTCATGATGAATGTTAATACATCAGGACAAAACAAGAGGAGCCACATTTCCCAAATGCCTGAGTCAAACATGCTCACTGGAGGACAGTGTCTGAAGAATATCGAGTTCATACACATGTTTTTTAAAATCTTTTATTTTGTGACTTAAAATCAAACTGAAAATGTGTTTTATTCACATGATAATGTACATATAACGTGCCATTTCACTGGATTATATAGAAGGAACATTAGGGAAACCTAGTAAGCCTTTCTCTGGACGTTAGCAAATACGTAACAGGCCTGACCCTCGTATCCGGAGGGCTGACCCGGCGTGGAGCTGGCACCGGAGGGCTGACCCGGCGTGGAGCTGGCACCGGAGGGCTGACCCGGCGTGGAGCTGGCACCAGAGGGCTGACCCGGCGTGGAGCTGGCACCGGAGGGCTGACTTGGCCTGGAGAGCTGCCGGCCGAGCCCCGCAGCCGGCTGCGGAGAGGACAGCGGGGCAGCGCCGACGCTTCTGGAGAGCTTTGCTGTGCACGCCGTCCTGGAAGCGCAGCTCAGAGGACCACGCGGGAAGGGAGTGGGGACACGGGCAGCGCGTCGGCCCCGAGCTCCCCGAATGACCGTCACGGAGACCACTGAGGAGGCTCAGGGCTGAGCCAGGCGCACGCAGACGGCTCCCTGGGCCGCAGCAGCTTCCCGCTGAGTGTGTGGCCAGAGGGACGTCTGAGACGTCCGTCGTTTCTTCTGCAATGGCAGGGGCCTGGACACGGAGGGCCTCAGAGCCCAGAGGCGGCTCATCGCGGGGGGCCTCAGAGCTCTTTCGACGGCGGCTCGGCCTGGCCGTGCTTCGGGCTCCTCACGCCGGCCGGCAGCCTGCGGGGGGCGATCGCCAAGCGCACCTGCCGGCGCCCGACTGCGCGCCCCCCTTTCATTCCCTGTTAGCTCAGGAGCACAGGAGGGATTTGAGATAAAAGAGCTCTAAGATTCTCAAAATTCTAAAACTTTTTTATCAAAGTCAGTCTTGAACGTATGCTGAATGAGCGCTCTCACAGAGCCCTTCAGGTCGGGAACTGACAGGGGACAATGCCGGGCCTCCTCTGGGGCTCTCTCCTCCCAGCCCTATCCCTTGGGCGGCCGGATGGTGCTCGAACAGCCTTGCCTTCCCGCCTGCCACCTTCTTTGCCTCCTCTGTGCACACAGAAACCCTCATGTGTCTTCAGTGTTTCAGGGACCTTCCCTGTGACTTCCCCAGGCCAAGTCGGCCAGCCTGCCCTGTGCCTCTGGCACGGATACGTGTTCTGTTTTGGCCAGTATCCTGGGGCTGCTGGGGTTACTGACAATTACACGGTGCGGACTGGGATGGGTTACTTTTCATGCCCAAGACACCCACTGCTCAATGACTTTCTGAATTTTAAATGATCTGAATTTTTGGAAGAACTTACGTAAGTGGAATATAATCATTTTCTTTAAACTTAAAATGTTTGACAAGAATGATACAGAAAAGTTGCAGATCAGTTCTGGGGAAATGCAAACTTACAGCTACACTCCCGATTTGCAATCGGTCATTCCACTGAGACTGAAGAGAAGGGAAGTGGCGTCTCTCTGGTTTTCCAAGTAAAGGCAAAATCAACATGTCAGCGAGGACAGTTCTGCGAGCTCCAGAGAACCCGAGGTGGAGAGTCCGTATTTCCTAACCACCACTATGCAGAACTCTTGCATGTCACATGCTGAGGCTAAAATGAAAGAGCTAATCTTAATGACAATGTGCAGACAGCATTTCATAGTTTCTAAGCCACATCACATACTTAAAAGACACATCATTCCCCACTTTGAGGTAAAGAAACTAAGGGCACCTTCCTATGACTAAGATGTAGAAGCTGGAACACGAACCCAAGACTTCTAACTGTAAGTACATCGCCTCTCTAATAACCACATTCTAAAGGTGTCCAGCACGAGGCTGCAGAAACCAGCCGTGAAACGGCCAAGACAAATATCTAGAGGACGCAGGGAAAACCACATGCCCTGGGTTCTCCTCAAGTTTACAATAAAAATCAGAACTAAACAAACATTAATAAAATGTTAAAATCTTTAATAAAAAGATTTATAAAGAAATGCTAACAGATCGCTTTGCTTTGGAGTATAAGTAACTGTATTAGGGCTGCTGTAACAAATTATAGAAATGTGGTGGCTTAAGACAATACAAATGTATTATCTCCCAGACTCGTACTTCAGAAGATCGTTTCTGGAGGTTCTAGGGGAGGCCACCCATTGAGGCCATCCACATTTGTTCACCCGAGCCCTTCCTCCACTGCCAAAGCCAGCAATGGTGGGTGTCCTTTCATTATGTCCCGTGACCTCCTCTTCTGGCCACCCCCACATATAAGGATCCCTGTGATTACAATGGGCTCACCATGAATCCACCATAATCTCCCTATTTTAAGGTAAACTGACAGCAACCCTGAGTTTCACTGAAATTTTATCTCCCCACTGCCAGGTAACAAAGTCCAGTCACAGGCTCTGGGGATTGGGATGTGGCCATCATTTATATGGGGGGGAGGAGAGGTTGCAGGGAGGGGGGGCAGGAGGAAAGAAAGGTTGCATCATTTTATAAATCAAAATAACCCAGATTAAAAGTGGATACTAATTAAAATCTAAATTTAATTTTGAAGTTTTACATCCCCTCCCTAGGAAACAAGGTCCATGGATAGAGACAATCTGTCATTCATTTTAAACTGCTGTCTCATTCTGACTGGACATTCGAAAACATAACCAGTGTCTTACTCTAAAAGACCCTTTCCAACCAGTTGGTAAAGTGAAGACTTAGTCCGAGGCTAATGTGACTACGTGTTAACTCCAGCTCCATGTGCAGACTAAGACTGAGGCTCCTACCCTGGTCTGCAGAGACAGTGCTTGAGTTCTCCACTCGGGTACAATTACTCACTGACAATGCACGAGGCAAGAGTCCGAGACAGTGACTTGCTCGCTCTGTCACCTTGGAAGCTCCCGCACAGCAGTAAAGAGGTCCCAGCTAATAAGAACAAACTCCTGAAACTTACAGCTCTTTACTGCTCCTGAAGCATTCTGATTACATCATTGCCTCTGGCATCCCTATGAGGGACACTTAGAGGAAGAGTACTCAAATTTTTTGATGACACCCAGAGAAGTGGGGTGCTGTGGTCAGTGTCACGATTCCCACATGGCACGGAGCATCAGCCCACGTGGGAGGGCGGTCCTGTCCCCACAGCAACCCAACAGCTGTGGGAAAAGGAATGGCACCTATTAAGGATAGAGGGTGGAAAACCTACACTCAGCAAAAACATTTTAACATTTTCCCAAACTACACTAGTCACATATTTTAGATGCTCATTAGAAAAAATACACGAAGAAAATGTGCAATCCTACCTTTCTATGCAAACAATAAGAGAAATCTGAATTCATTAGAATTTTAAATTAAAAGTATTAAAATGAGAATACTCCTACATGAGGAAAAAAATGAAGAGTTTACAGACAGCATTTCTTCATTTTTACTTTTCTACTAATTTGTGTAAGCTCTATACAGGATTAATTGAATCAACAAATAGAGATAATGTACAAAAACCCTGAAAGCTTAAATACTGTGATGAAGTTTTTAAAGTTAAAATCTATCTGTCCTAGGTAAGAACTGAGTGGAAAAATATTTCACAAATGAAAAGGCACAAAAGTGCCGTGACAGTTACCTCTTTAATATCTTTATATGACTAAACAAAACAATTATCATCTCCTTGAACAGAAGTTACAGACTTCTGCAGGTCAAAATTCTTTTAAAATATTTGAACTGTTCCTATGTCCACATTAATGTTAATAGAGCAGTAACATCTCGATGCGGACAACAGTGGAAAACCTTCACTGCCCCCACATAAATTTGCCTCTAGAAGTACGTATAACAAAGTTGGAGAAAACAGGGGATGCTTGTTGATAGTGACAGGATTATTTCAAAACCCAATTATATCTGTTCATTCCCTTTTTCTTAATTAAAGCAAAAGGCATCAAAATCCTTCTCCACAGTAATCATGTGGAAGCTGCAGAGCCCGGACCCAGTAATTAACTTAACCTTATCACTGAACAGTATTGGGTCAGCGGGTGCAGCCCAGTATCAAAGCTAAGAATCAATGCTCTCACGCTAACATCGCAGAGTGACACAGAGATTGAATAACGCCATCTGTGAACGGACAGGCTTTGTTCCCGCCTCGCTATACTGGATAAATGTTCCTGCTCATAACTTTAATGTGGCAGCTTAACCATTTAATCATTGCACATTAATACATTATCAATATTATGAACATGTAACTACAAAATTACTTGTCAAAGTAATCAGATATTACAGATTTTGTGCATACATGCAACACAGGGGATTTTGGATATTAATTGTACATTTACAAAGAAGATATATTGCAGATTTTTAAAGCCATACTTTCTTTATGCACAGGGAAGTTTAAGTTCTAGACAAGTATGTTTCTGAAATTCACATGGAATCACTCCATGCTCCATCTTTCATCAGACACACGCATGGGTGGTTCTAACATGGCTTCTTTCAACCTAAAAGACGGATGTGCATACAACTTCCAAAAATTCAATTTATTCAATTATGCCAATTTACTTGATATTTTATTTGTTTTCCTGGCTAGTATTTCAAAATATAATAAATCATCTTTAGAATATATATTGCTTAAGTTCATCTATTCATTATTCCCAGTTAAGCTTAAGCATGTTTTGTTATTTTGCTAAAGGATCAAAAATCCTGTTGCCAGGACAGGGTTTTGAGGTCTTTCACTTTCACCAAGGGAGACACCGAATCACAGGGGACGATGATCGGCAAATCCCCCGCGACAGGCCCGCGGCCCGCTGAGGCCGCGCGGCTGACAAACTCTGACGGGCCGCGCCTGGGCACATCATGTTCATGCGGTGTGCACATCTGGGCACCCTTTATGGCCGTGCAGCAAGCAGCCCCTCATTTATTCCACTCTAATTAGCACACATGTAGATCCTCCCCAAGCAAGCCGCGTGCCGGGTTACTGCTGTGGCAGCCAGACAGCGAGCTGGCGGGACGGACGAGTGGAGGAGGACAAGACACTTCTGGGCTCGAGCTGAACCTGCCGTCACACCGGGCAGGCTCCCCCCGAAAGGGCTGCAACCAGCTCTCCCTTTCAGAACTGATCAGGGGGCCCCAAAGAAAAAGGTCAACAGGCGGAAAGCTGGTCGGCCACAGTTCTCGAATCTTTCCTGCTGCCTAGAACACACCCAGAGCAACGTGCTTCGCCTTCACTTAAAAACACAACAGTTAGCAGCAGAAGTCAGAACTCAGTGATAAACGGGCTTTAGGACAGAAGATACAAAGACATTCTGAAGAAAATTATGGGACTTTGGAAAACGGTGAGAACCAAAGCTCTCTGTGCCTGTACGCCACACGTAGGCCACTACGTGCGGTGAGACAACTCTCCGTTAAAAGCCAGTGTAAGTCAAGTTTCCTTCAATTGTTTGCCAACATATAAATTTAAACTAATTTTTCATGCCAGATGACCAAAAACAGCAACTCCATCTTTGAACATACTTATAAAAATGTTATTAAAAAAAATACAGACTACACCAGTTTGGGACTTTTTGTTTGTCATTTCTTTCAGCACGATGAAATCCTCGTGCCTTTTTTAGATAACAGCATGCACAAGAGTAATGTGCCAAAAAAGAAAATTGTTCAAAGTTAGGAAGAACAGAGACTGTGCCAGTAAAAAAATGAATGTAGTATCACCACTTCAATGTGTTTTACTTGAAAGGTTTTTCCCAATAAATATAAATTTATGCTCCTTCTGAACGTTCATTCAACTTGCCATTCCCAGTTCCATCACCCAAGCGCCAAGAGAGCCGCTTGGCAAGCAGGACGGAAGGCGTCACGGGAGGACACTGTGACCTCAGGCAAGAGCTGCGCAGTAGAGCAGACGTTCCAGGAGGAGACACCAGACCACGACGTGGTCACGCCAGACCACGACGGAAAGGGCACCACGGTTGGCAGAGGACAAGGAGTCTTCCCCAAGAAGGCAAAAACCACCTGACTTCTTAAAATACTGAGATATTTTAAGGCAACTAAAAATTTAATCCACTTCGTCGACACTATTTACTAGGAACTCACTCTTAAGTGTTGGGAACATACTAGGTAAACAGAACAGATACTGTGTCTCTCTTCTTGGCATCCACAGCATGGCTTGGGGGAAAGACACTAAACCTGTCAACACCAAGAGTTGGGCTACGGAGCTGGATACTGTGTGCAAAGGTGGGTCACTGGCACCAGGGGGCACCCCTACCTGCCTCTGTAGAGCCAGCAGTCGCCCTATTGAAAATAAAATAACAACTCTCCCCCAGCCCCACGCTCAACCCCTTTGCCTGATTTCTGCTTCTCCAAAGAGGAGACCATTTTGGAACATTTCCTTCACCTTGCCTTTGTCGCTGTTGTGCATTTTGACTACTGAATGCAAGGGAGCTCTGTCAGAGGGGAGGCGTGGCCAGCTTTGTTCACAGCTGAATCCCACACCAGGAACACATCAGGCACAGAGTAAACACGTGTTGAAGGGATGGGAAAACAGAGGAACAAATGAACGTTCCAATTAACGAACAACCTACAGAATTCTGACTGGACCAGACTCAGGGAATATAGGTCATTGCACCTATCAGGACTGAAAACCTGGGAGTCATTTACAGTTAATTTTAAAAGTTTATTCCAGATTGGGGCACCTGGGTGGCTCAGTCCATCAGGCAACTGACTCTTGATTTGGGCTCAGGTCATGATCTCAGGGTCATGGGATCAAGCTCCACATCGGGCTCCATGCTCAGTGACACTGTGTGCAGCATCACTGCACACAGAGAGATTCTTTCTCTCCATCTGCTCCGCCCCACACCCTGTTCACAGTCTCTCTCTCTCTCTCTCAACTAAATAAAATCTTAAAAAAAAAAAAGTTTATTACAGATATTTACACAATCAGGAACATACCTCCACACACACAAAAAAAATCAAGGTAATTCCTATGATTTCTCCAAAACAAAAGTAAAAACTTGTATTAATACAAAAAGTGATGAAGGGTGGTACCTGGGTGGCTCAAGTGGTTGAGCGTCCAACTCTTGGTTTCAGTTCAGGTCATGTCATCAGGGTCATGTGATTGAGCCCTGCCTCAGGCAGTCTGCATATAAACATACACATCACGCACCCATACATACATGCACATATACACGCACACCCATACGTACACATGCACACACACTCCATAGAGTCTGCCTGAAATTCATTCTCTCTCTCTTTCTCTCTCTCTCCCCCTCTGCTTCTCTCCCCATTCATGCTCTCTCTCTCTCTAAAGTAAATAAACTAAAAAATAAAAATAGAAGACAGTAATGAAGACATCATGAATATTTCAAATAAATTAAATCCACAAATAAATCCTATAAAAATGATAATTCTGTAATGATCTGATATTAAATAATCCTCAACTGGGCTTCATTTTCACATAATTCCTCATAAAACCTATTACTACCTCTCACCGTAACCCAAAGCACCCATACCGTGATCAGCCACATGGACAGAGTCAGATGTACCTGAGGACATATGACAGATGACCGAGGCAGGAAGGAGAGGGAGACACACACAGAATTAGATAATTGTTAGCTAGGAAAAGAAAGCAAGAAAATGATCTTTAGGAGCTGACAAGGACACTGGCTCACAGACAAGTCAGTGCAAATAGAGTCCGAGGGATACAATATAAACTATGCTTTCATCTATAAATAGTAACTACAGTTTCATGTTTTATATGCATAGGGTTTGTTCTCACCTGCAAAAGAAAGTTCACATCTCACATCAAGACCTTATTTAACCTATTTCTTTTAATTTTCATATTGTCAAAAATGTCCAGAAAAATGTTTTCTTTCTATTTACAAGACACAAGCTATTAATTTTTAAATATATCCCTATCTTATTTAATCACTAATAAAGGACAAAAATACAATTTCACCAACATAAATGAATTCTGAGTTTTACTACACTAAAATATATGGGGTTTTTTCCCCAAAAAATAAACCACATTCAAAATAGGGCAAACTATAGGAAGGAAAAAAATTTTAACTCATATTCAAAAATACAGTCTTTAATCGACAAATACCCATCCTTAGGACTCTAGATGTGGAATGTAATTATATACTCCATCTGAAGTTGTTTTAAGGCATTAATAAATTTTAAATGTTAACACAGAAGGAACAGCATTTGGGCAACTGAGCATTTTCTGAGGTCTTCTCAAAGGGCATCCTATTCAACTACATTGGAGTGGCAAGGAAGCGGCTCAGGCACCAAGCAGACTGTTCACTCCCCATGAGGCCACCAGCAGCCTCGGACCTCTCTCAACAGTCCCCACTTACCACTTCCAACAGATTGCTGCGGAAAGTCTCCCATCTTCCCTGAGCTTAATCCAGGGAATACTTTACTGACAGTCGAACTTGCTGAGTTTACCAAAAACAAAACACCTCAAATCAAAATACCATAAATGGGGCACCTGAGTGGCTCAGTGGGTTAAGCCTCTGCCTTTGGCTCAGGTCATGATCTCAGGGTCCTGGGATCCAGCCCAACATCCAGCTCTCTGCTCAGCAGGGAGCATGCTTCCCCCGCCCTCTCTGCCTCTCTGTCTGCTTGTGATCTCTGTCAAATACATAAATAAAATCTTTAAAAAAAAAAAAAAAAAACATAAACTTATCTTTATTTAACAACCTTCTATAAACCTACTGAGAAACTAACTCAACATGGCATAATTTGATCAAAATGTATTTGACATTAAATGCAATGATATTTAGGTGATATTAAAATGCAACGAGGAAGGGTCAGTCTTCTAAGCATAGTACTGGGGTCGGTGTGAGCTAAGGAGAAACAGAATCTTAATGAAAAGAAAAAGGCCTGCTACCATAAAAAAGACACATAAGATACCATATTTGCTATTAAAACCAAAGAGAAATACATCACAGGATGAGTGTGCCTACAACTCAGTAGTGTCTTGTGAACAGCCATCCTTTTTCCTCTACTTTCTCCCAAAAAAACAAGACTCTTACTGCAGGGTCTAATGCATCAAAACATTACACTAAAGCTGTTAATGCAAACAGCACAACAGTTTAAATAAGAAAATGCAAAATTATGCTTCATGAAGAGTTGTCGTGCTGTACGATGGTGATGCCAATGCTGTTTTAGTACTTCATAGAACTCAAGATCGTCTACTTTTAAAGAGAACAAAAGGTCCATCATTTCATGGACCTGCAAACTTACAGAGGTGGTTGATTAACAAAAGATTATCTAATAATTCTTTGTGGGTCCGTCTGACCACAAACCCAGGCCTGTGTCATGCTAGCACCTCTGAAACTTACAGCCATACTCAGGACTACAAGACAGAACTCCCTTTTCATTTCATTCTCCCAATTACAATTGTACTAAATCATATCCTATGAACAGGAGTATCTTGATTGAGTAGAAGGAGATATAAAAGAACTCCTTCTCAGTCCAATAAAAACAAAATCTTTTCAAAGGTCTAAAGAAACCAGGCATGCCAACATTTAGCACCTAAATCTACCATCCACCGTATCTTACTATACCTAAGCATATTAATGGATTAATTAATCAATGTAACTGTATGTTCAGAGGCAACTTGTGGATATTGGTTAGCACGTCACTTACCAGCATGACAGGTCACGGTAACGTAATTCACCGATAATTTTATTACTAAAAACATGACCACAGTGTGTAAAAATCAATGCCAGTAGCAACTGAGTAAGGCCAACTCCTGTTATTCACACACTCACATACCTGTGCATGTCCCTGTGTGTGTATATGCACGTGTCCACATGCATGTGCATGTATGTATGGAGAGTGTGTATGCACGTGTACGTATGGGTGTGTGCATGTATGTTGCATGTGTGGAGTGTGTGTGCATGTGTACGTATGGGTGTGCGAGTATATGTGCATGTATGTATGTGTGCGTGATGTGTATGTTTATATGCAAATATGAGATGTTTATATATAAATATCTGTGTGTCATACACTTCTGACTGACAGACCATTAAACCAATATATAAAACTCTTGTGTGTGCATTAGAAATAAGGTAAATCAAAAATAAGTTTAGGGGCGCCTGGGTGGCTCAGTGGGTTAAAGCCTCTGCCTTTGGCTCAGGTCATGATCTCAGGGTCCTGGGATCAATCCCCACATCGGGCTCTCTGCTCAGTAGGGAGCCTGTTTCTCCCTCTCTCTCTGCCTGCCTCTCTGCCTACTTGTGATCTCTCTCTCTCTCTCTTTCTCTCTCTCTGTTAATTAAATAAATAAAATCTTTTAAAAAAATAAGTTTACCTCATGTTAGACTCAATAAAATCTACTCTTCTTCAGCCTTTTTCCACTTCAAGCAGCACATATACGACTTCATTAAAAAATCTATAAATTATCTATAAAGAAAATAATGATAAAATTGCAACGTGTTTATCAGCTTAAGGTACAGATAATATATGTTTATCTCACTTATGAAGTTGAATATTCTTGAACTGTTGTATAGAAGATGAAAGACTTCTCTATTAAATTATACATTTTGGGTAACTGCCATTGAAAATATCACAGATGTATTTAGTAAGAAAAACCGACCCAGACACAAATAAGACACAGACACCCTTCCCATTTCAGACCTAAACTCAGAGCTAGGGATCCTTCTTGACAGAGAACCCACATCCCAGCAGAAAGTTGATGTCAACCAAAGGAGCAGAGTAATAATACGCAAACTGCATTTAATCAGCAGCCCTCCAAAACGTAACACAGCCTCTGATCTAATACCTCATTAGGAGAGCGGAAAAACGGAATATTCACAGGCATGTCTCCTTTGTAGATATTTCCACTATAATAACAGCAGCTGAAGTGGCCCCCCACAGAGGTCTATGTGCATACCAAGCTAAAACATAAGCAAATTAAACCACAAACTCTACTTTGAAATTTGAATTTCAGGATTTACAAAATAAAGCTGATACAGGCCTTTTATTTATTTATAGGAACTTATGAAATATATTTCCTAAATCTGTAAAATACTTTTTCCCTTCACAATGCAATGAAGAACCTGGGGGTGGGCGGGGTGGGTGGAGCAGGACTAGATTATGAACAGGTTTAAAGGCCAACGATATAAAAGAAGCTAGAATGAAAGAATAAGTTAAAAAACAAAAGCATAGGCAGAAATCAGGGTCAGGTTGAAGATTATATTCGAATCAGAAGCCACCACAGGGAAGGAAGAGCCTACTTGAAAACTGTTCACTTGGTTTGCTGGACCAGGGCCTTCCGTGGCCCCCTGGCGGGACAGGGCTCAGCGAGGGCGCAGAAGCGCAGAAGCGCGAGAGAAGGGTGCTGTGCTGGAGTGCGCCTCGCTCCTGACGCTGCTTCCCCGGGCATATTCATTTTATGAAAATTCATCAATTTGTACACTTGTCTGTACACAATATGTATCCACACCATGAGTCCCAGTAAAATCCAGAGTCCCACTTCCAGGAAGCCAGAACACAGGACATACCGGAAAATTAGAATACTACAGGACGGCTGGTCTTTACAGGAAGCTCTCTCACTACGCCAACACCAGTCACCTCCTTCTGATGAGGTGATCAATGAACTGACTCAAGGTAGCTTTAGCACCAAGAGCACTTGTGACAATTGTCTATCATCTCAGCCAGCTCTGAGTGCTGACAAAATACCATGGAACCTGGGACTTAACCAACGGACAGTTCTTTCTCAGAGCTCTCGGGGCCAAGGCCAAGAGCAGGATGCAAGCACGGTCGCATTCTGGTAAACAGTCTCTTACTGACTTGTAGATGGCTACTTTCTCACTGTATCCTCATGTTGGGGGTGGGGGAGATCATAAGGACTGATGGACAGAAGGAGGGAGGGACTAGTGGACAGAGAGGCGGGGAGGAAGGGGCACAGCCAAGCTGTCTGATGCCTCCTTCTGTAAGGACCCTGATCCTATCTTATCGGGACCCGGATGCCCTCATTTAATCTTAATTAACTCTTTATAGGTCTTGTATCCAAAAATACAGTCACACTGGGGATTAGGGCTTGAAAATCTGAGTTCTGGAAGGACACAATTCAGTCCACAGTACCTACTAAATGCCCGGCAGCATGAGAATACCAGCAAATATTTTTGAATATTTGATAGGTGAATTTTAACAGAGAAAACAAGAATAGGTTCCAGAAGCAAAGCCATAATTGACCCGTCTAGAGGACAAAGGCTAGAACACAAGAAAGATCCATCCGGAGGACAAAGCTAGAGCATGGGGCAGACAAGAATTCCGTGTCCTCACAGCGGCACTTTCCTTTCCAAGAGGACCCTCTCTACCACACTAACCAGCGTGGTTTAGAGACCAGGTGTCCTCACCTCACAGAAACAGCTCACCATTTTGAAGGATGAAAGTAAAGTTGAAAAGAATGGCCTTTACAAGAAGAGAAGACAGTTCTGATTTGGAGGGCAGGGGAGAGGTAAGGATTTGGGGAGAGAGAACTGGGGAGAGGGCTGGAGTGAATCAAACCACATGGAGTGAATCAAATCTCCACACACCCTGGCTGGGGGATGTGACAGGGGCTCACGTCCCGTGCAGTGACGGCCCTGTGCAGTGACATCACACTTTGGATGCCCCTCACCAAAAGCATGGGTTCAGCAGTTTCCCACCACCTCAGAGAGTGATACAGACAACCCTGACCTAAAGAAAATGCCAAAGATGTGGCAGTGTAGGAACCGCTCATGGTAAACTAATGAGACAGTTTTTATCGAAAATAGTTCTCCCACAGAAACAGAAGGAAAAGACTTAAAAATTACAAAGATGATTTGGGGACTTAGGAGACAGTGGCATGTGAAATTTAGAAAACCTCACAAAGTATAACAAGATATTTCTCACTTAACACAACATATTTTACTCTCCACACGTCCTTAGGAAATGGACTATAAACTATATGCGAATTTAAAACTTTGACATATTCGGCATATTTTTCATTTAAGTGTGATAACAATAGTTATGCTGCGGGAACACAGCACTAATTTTATTGTAAATAGCGATGGCAACAATAATTTAAATAATATAATCTTGCATTTTAGGGGTGACTTTAATTTACTAAGAGGAGCATAAGCAGATAATTTTCTCTCAAGAGAACCAACTCTCACAAATTACCCCTAGTCTTTCAATAAAATAAGTATAGCATGATGTCAGAAAATCTGTGTTGCACGACAGATCTGTTATTTAAAATGTGACTTATATACCTTTCAATATTTTCACTGTAAAAATTCCCACATAAAATGGGAAACCTACTCCAAATAAATCTACCTAACAACTGAAAAAAATGCCTGCTTAAATTTATCCAAATCTAACAAGTTAATGACCAAAACCAAACTGGCAGCTGATACTTCCCTCATGAAGCATTTACCTGAGCACCTCACTGTATTGTTAGGAGTCTCCTAAAATTGCACAGAACAAATTTTTTCTCAAACGGCTCACCTGCACGTGGGTACCAGGAGAAAATTTAGAAATCTCAAAACTGCCCAAAACTCTTTAGATAAAGGTCAGTCATCACCAATTGCTCCGAAAAGACTACTCTGAGCTCTCACGTATAATCATCCTTCAGGTAATGGACCTGGATACCCCATGCCAACATTTTTCTTTAGTAACACATTTAACTTTCATCTTGGACAAAAAAAAAAAGAGGTCATAACAACGAGAGAAACAACAAAACCTGCGGGACAGGAGGCATACCGAACCAGCAACATCTCTTAAAGGCTTCTTTGCTTATTCATTCACTCAGCTGCAATGTGGATTGACACATCCCAACACCTTTGTGGTGCAAAACACACAAGAAAATTCAGTCGCACTTGAAACTGAGCCCAAATGTAGCCCAGGAGAGGGGAGGCGCAGAAAAGGATAGGGACACGTGACGCGGGGGGACAGACAACAGGCTCACACCAGCACTCTACAACAGAGCACCTCCTCACAGAAGGGCGCTGCCAACACAAGGGACCCAAACATATCCAAAGCACAGTAACAGCACCTCTCTCCACACAATAATGTTACCTGCTCATGTATCTGGGGGAGCAGACAAGGGGACGACAAACAGCATTAAAAGAGATGAGCAGGGGCACCTGGGTGGCTCATTGGGATAAAGCCTCCGTCTTCAGCTCAGGTCATGATCTCAGGGTCCTGGGACTGAGCTCCACATGGGGCTCTCTGCTCAGCAGGGAGTCTGATTCCCCCGTCTCTCTACCTGCCTCTCTGCCTACTTGTGATCTCTGTCAAATACATAAATATTTAAAAAGAGAGAGAGAGATGAGCATACCCTTTTCCAACTTAGAACCTTACCACTAACCAGGCCCCACTGTGGTCTCATGAAACCTTGGGCATGTTTCAGGAATGATCTTACCGTACTATTTTATGATTATCAGTTTATGGCTTTTTGCACCAAAACTGTACATGCTTGAGGCAAAAGTTCAAACAGCTCCATTGTGCTTTGTGTACAGAGTGCCCAACAAAGTGTCTAACACCTGACACACGGTAACGTCTAGGGCACAGGCAACCAGGCAGACGGATGGGTGGAGGGAAGCTTGGCTTCCATACCTAAATGCACAGAGAACTCCTTTCAAACAGTAGAGCCTGCTTGGCCTAAAAGATGAAGACATCAACCAAGCAAGCGTAAGACCACGGACAATGGTGCGAGAAACAAATGCTGATTCAGCTGAGCTGTTTATAACTCTGGATGTTAACACGTCCAGTTTATTTAAATAGCATACATAAAGACCTGTTTTTGTGGAATCACAACATATAACTTTTTAAATGGATCATATTTTCCTAAGCTTAAAAGTTTTTAGTTTTACTTAATATCAATTTGTAGAAAGTTCCTGGAGTTCAAAACTTTAGTAACTGCCATTATTGTGGTTCTGCATCCATTAGACATGAATAAAGGAAAAAAATGTAAAAAAAAATTGTAATAACAGATCACTTTAGGACTTTGTCAATTGAGTGCATTTCTGCACTGCTGACCTGCACACTGGAACAAATAAATATAATCAAATATGCTGATGTGGTCTTAGCACTAACTTAAAAAAACAAAAAAACAAAGCAAAAAAACAAAATAAAACAAAAAACTGGATTTTTCCCCCACTATAGCTGTTTGTATTATCAAGGATTATAATCTATGATAAATTCTATAGCCATTAAAAATCTTAGACCACTGATTTATGCCTTAATTCAGACATGCTGAGTTCTTCAAAATAAATGTTCCAAAATAGCACATTGCAAATTGCAATTCTAACATAAAACAAATGTTAAAATCTAGCATCTTTCCTGAATATAGTATAGTATATTAATTGGTGGTCTTGGTAATGTAGCGTATTAATTTTACATAATTCAAGTTTTAATTCATCGTTTAATTTTTAATTGAATAGCTTTTTTCTCAACATGCATTTTCTGCTTACATGTTGGCCACTAAACATAGTATAAATAAAATAATTCTCTGGCATGAATATATGACAGTGCTATGTATTATATGACTTCTCCATGATCTCAAATATGAAAATAATCATAATAGATTGTGGTCTACCAAAAGAAAAAGAAAAAAAAAAGCAGCCATTTTAACTTAGCATTAACACTTCAATAATTTAAGCTTGGAGACAATGCTTAAAAAACTAAAGACCTGAATACAAAAGTAAAACCAAATCACTTCCTCTGTGAAGAAATCCTTTGGATTTTAGTTAAAAATAATGAAGCTTTTTTGAGATATCATCCTCCATATGAAAAGCTAATTTGTATTTGATTTTCCTCTGGAAACTATGGGGACCCATCCCGGCATGTGTGCCAAAGGATACAGTGTCCTCACCAGAGCAGAAGGGGACATACAACATTGCCCACCTAATAGAAACTGGAACAGCTAATGAGAATAGAGAAGGATCCAAGAAAGCGATGAGGGAGATGCTAACTTCCATGTCAACTTATGAGTCTGGACAGAGGTCCAATTAAACCTCTCAAGTTATTACCGCAGCGAGAGCTCTACTGCAACGCTCTCTCCTTCCGCTGCCTCCGAAGACAAAGCTCTCCGAAGCAGCGGCCGTTAACAGACTTTAATGTCTCATCATCCACAGACCTTTCTAGAAAACTTTAAAGCACATTTTAATAACTCTTGCAGGTAATCATTTCATTCAATATAATTTTTAACTGTGCCTTTGTTTGGTTTTTAATGTGTTATATAGCCTCAATATGATGAAATTAGAAAAGAATGTCAATAAAGGAAAATTAACAAAACTAGTCTGAAGAATGCTAGCAATAGCGTGTCCCACCTCCAAACCACCCTGAGAGCTTGTTCAAGTCTGCGGCCACCCTCCCGGGAAACCAAGGCCACCAGGGATCTGCCCGTCCCTGCATTACCAGCACATCACAAAACCTCTCGTCCACTCCGGCCAGTTTTGACAAAATTAAAGACACACATGCACACACACACAGACATGCATCCCTATATGTATTTTTTTTGCTTCCTCCATGGAAACAGAATTGCCAAGAAAAGTTAAATGGAGGCCTGTTAAGATCAATGGTTTCACAGCTCTCAGCAGAGCTGTACTATTGTAACTGCTCAAAATAAAAGAGGCGTACATCCACTTAGTTCCTTTCGTTCCCTGAGGACTTTTCAGGATTAGCGAGAACAGGCCTGCGGACCACTGTCACAAAGACAAACTGTGGAAGTTAGAGTGGTTTCCTCCAGAGGACAGGATCTTTCAGGTCCTAAATTATGCATCTGGTCATTATTTGACTTTATATAATCATGTTATTTGGAGGAATGGGAGAAGGGAAGGGATTGCTTAAAAGACTTGTTGAAGCAGCAGGTTAGCGAACTCCGCTGTGAGGGAGACAAGTGTCCCGGAGCAGCTCCTTCCTCCTCAGCCACACCCATCTACTCCCTTGCTCCCTACCGGTCAGTCAGGGTGACCACTTCTGGACCAGCATCCTCACAGACCAAAGCTCTATGCCAGTTAGTTCGTCCCCCAAGGCCCTCTGTCACTCCGTACCACCCAGAACCGAATGAACTTGCCGTCGCAGGAGATCCTAACTGGGCGATCACCTTGCCTTCCCATCCACATAAAAACAATACTACACTGCATTCACATACATGTGCATAGAGGTACTTTAACTATTTGTAAAACGAGCCAGCAAACCAGATATTCAAAGTTAACATCACATTTCACAAATGAGGAGATCAGCTGTGAAGGGAGAAAAGATGAACATACTTAGCACAAAACTGAAGGGAAAGAAGGGAACAAAACTCATGTTCTTGAGAAGGTAAGAGAACCCAGTAAATACATATGCTACACCAAGATCGATCCTAGTTACAAGTCATTCCTTCTACCACTCAGGGTGCTAAGGCTTAAGCAATAGAAAGCGAATCAAGATGGGATTAGCAGGAAGAAGAAAGACGTTAAGGGCTGTCAAAAGAGAATCAGAAGGAGGGTAGAGTATCAAACCGGAAAAACCAGGCAGCACAAAGGCCCTTGGAAAAGTAAGGAAACAAGAGGTACAAAAGCTGTGCTGTGTCCGGTGTGTGTGACCCAGGACAGCACCGCCAATGTTTGAGATTTCAGCACTTGCCCCAATCACTCACTTATCTGCATCTTGAGGACCAAAGGAAAGGAAAAGGGCATTTGTCCACCAAGAATTAATGAGATATTCCCTCAAAAATAAGGCAAAGATGTTAAAACAGTCAAAAAAAGTCAATTTCTACAATTATATTAATATTTAAACTTGTTTTCTGACTCTTCCATATCTCCTATTCCAGAGTGACCTTTAATAAGCAACCTGACAAATACAAAAAAACAAAGAGAATCAATATTAGCCCAGAATGGCAAATAATTTACACCCAGACTTCTAGAACTTCTTTTTCTTATTAATGATTTTTATTACATATAATGTATTACTTGCCCCAGGCGTCCAGGACTGTGAATCGTCAGGCTTACACATTTCACAGCACTCACCATATCCCATACCCGCCCCAATGTCCATAACTCAGCCACCCTATCCCTACCCCTCCACCCCTCATGAACCCTCAATTTGTTTTGTGAGATTTAGAGTCTCTTATGGTTTGTCTCCCTCCTGATGCTATCTTCTTTTAAGAGTAAAAAAGAATCTCAAAAGGAAATGAGATCTGCTTACATGCACTACAGACCAGAAACAAAATTCTGTAGTTTCCTTATCTCAGTTTCGCCTTCTATAAAGTGAGAACAACAGTAACAGATCCATTGATGTCATGTGTTACTTAGAAAAAACATATGAAATGGCACTATACAGAATGATGGAACTCCAAAGTGTCTAAAAATACTTGCTTTTCATTATTAAATAGAAATTTAGATTGATACAGGTTCGAGAATTGTAAAATAAACAATTAACATTCCAACCATGATATAGTAACTAGGGCCTACTGTAAATAACCAGAACATTGGACAAAATATAGCAAACCAGACTTTCAGAAGTTGACCACCACACAGAATAGGACTGTGAGCCCAGAGAGGAGACACAAAGGAGAAGGGGTATAAAACAACTGGGGATGTACGCCAAGCAGCAACCTCATGACCACAGTGCAGGGACCCAAAGAGAACACTGAAGAGTATCACTTACTACAGGAGACAGAATGAACTAACAGGAATTTGAGGTTCAAGGAAGCACATATGAGAAGGTGTCCAAAGAAATAGCTCCAAAACTCTTAACAGGAGTTCCGTGGATCCCTGGTTGACCACTAAGCCAAATACGAGTCAAGTGAAATACCTTGAGGCCAGAAAAAAGTGAAAAACTGGAGCCATACACTAAACAGTTCCAGCAATCACATGAAATATGGAAATCCTCAGGATCTCATCAGAGTGGGAACAGCTGAAGCATTTGGGAGAGAAAGAAAAAAGGTATACCTTAACATAGGCTTAACCCTGTCCATGAGTGAGGTCCACTCCAGACTCACCCTCAAGGATTTAAGAACAAACCTCCAAAGGGCCAAGATGATTCTCAAGTACCTCAGATGACTGTCAGAAGTAAGTCCAACATGATTTAAAGGAATACTACAAAATATATCACAAAATAACCTAAAAATTACAATATCCAACATCCAGTCAAAATTACTAGACATGCGAAGATGGAACCCATAAACAGAAAGACCAAGTAAATCAGTACAAAGAAACCCAAATATCACATGGTGATAGCCTTAGCGAGCACATTCTTTAAAATAGCTACGATAAATAAACAGGCAAGTAAATTTAAAGAAAATCTTTTTTTTTTTTTAATGACAAGACTGTAGGATTTAAAAAATATCTGAAAAGAAATGAGAAGAGACGCAGCAATCCATCAGTGTGGAACAGGCTAAGACGCGTACAACGGAAGCGCCAAGAGAGAAGGGCTCAAGGTCGACACAGTGAGTGAGAAAACAGAAAAAAAAAAAAAAAATTTTTTTTTTGAAGAAATAATGACCTGAAATTTTCCAAATTTAGGGAAAAAAGAAATCCATCCCCAGATCAAAGAAATGTAACAACTCCCAAGCAGAATAAACAGAAAACATACCAAGGTATAACAAAATATAACTGCTTAGAAGCAATTTTAAAAAAGAAAATGTAAGGCTGACTGAGGGCCTCAGTAGGTTAATCGTCCTACTCTCGATTTCTGTTCAAGTCATGATCTAAGGGTCCTGCGATCAAGCCCTGTGTTGGGCCCTGAGCTAAGCACAGAGTCTACCGGGGATTCTCTCCCCCTCATCCTCAGTCCCTCCCCCTGCTCTCCTGTTCTCACTCTCTCTCAATAAATTAATTAATTAATTAAAACTTTTAAAACAATAAAAAAGAAAATATTCAAAGTGAAAAAATAATGATCTATACCTAGAGGGACAAAGAGATTCTTCATCAAAAATAGCATAGAACAGGGTGCCTGGGTGGCTCAGTGGGTTAAGCCGCTGCCTTCGGCTCAGATCATGATCTCAGGGTCCTGGGATCAAGTCACGAATCAGGCTCTCTGCTCACCAGGGAGCCTGCTTCCCTCTCTCTCTTTCTCTCTCTCTGCCTGCCTCTCTGCCTACTTGTGATCTCTGACTGTCAAATAAATAAATAAAATCTTAAAAAAGAAAAAAAAGCATAGAATAGAAGATAATGACAGAATGCATTTAAGGAGAATAAAAACTCCCAACCTGGAATACTATATCTAATAAAATCTTTCTTCAAAAGTAAAATCACAATAAGAATTGTCAGAGAAACAAAAGCTGGGAAAATTAATCACTTGTAAACATATACCATAAAAAAGGAAATTCTGGCAAAAAAGAAAATGATACAGGTTGGAAATGTAGATTTAAACAAAGGAATGAAAAGTACCAGAAATGATAAATATGGATACATATAATAGATTTTATTTTGATATCTGATTTATTTAAATGAAAATCACTTGCAGGGTTTTGTGGCATTTTTAAGATACATAAAAATTAAATGTATGCCAATAATACCAGAAAAAAGTAAACTGAACAAACACATGCTAGTATAAAGTCCTTCTACTTCATATTAAATATTGTATTTTTTTTTAAGATTTTATGTATTTATTTGACACAGACAGAGAGAGAGAGATCACAAGTAGGCAGAGAGGCAGGCAGAGAGAAAAGGAGGGGAAGCAGGTTCCCTGCTGAGCAGAGAGCCCGATGTGGGGCTCGATCCCAGGACCCTGAGATCATGACCTGAGCCGAAGGCAGAGGCTTAACCTACTAAGCCACCCAAGCGCCCCAAGTATTGTATTTTTATTTGAATTTGAAGATCCACGGTGTAAACTCTGAAGCAATCACTAAAATAACAGAGCAAAATGATTTAGCCAAAAAGCCAACAGTGGAAATCAAACAGAGCCCTAAAATATACCCCATCCAACAAAAGATAAAAGCAGGAAAAAGAAGCAAAGAATACAGGAGACAAAGAAAGAACAAGATGGCAGATTTTAGTCAAGAAAGATAGTCTCAGGACAAAAATGCAAGACCCAACTATAATACAACAAAGAACATTAAACAGATAAATGCAAATCAGGCAAAAGCAAAAGGATTTAGAAATATACACAATGATAACAATAAGCACATGACAGCCGGAGTGGCTGTCTTACTAGAAAGAAAAACAAAAATACTTCAAGACAAGGAGTATTAACAAACACAAGAAAGATCATTTCAAAGACATCAAAGGATCACTCCAGCAAGAAAATATAACAGTTCTAAAGGTAGATGCGCCTAATAACAGAGCGTCTAAATATCTGCTGCAAAATGTGACAGAATTCAAGATAGTCACACAAAAAACCACAATGATAGTTTGAGACTTTAACACTTTACTTACTCTCAGTGAAAGAACAAGCAAGAATAGGGAAGATAACACTATTCACCAACTTGACCCAATTTATAGAATACTCTACCTGGCAACAGCAAAATAGAATTCTTTTCAACCAAATATTGAACATTTACCAAAACCAATCACGATGGTCCATAAAACAATTCCCCATAAATTTAAAAGGATTCAATCATGTAGAGTATGCTCTCACAGTGGAATTAAGGTATCCACAAATATTTGGCAATTAAACATGCTTATAAATAATCTAGGAAACAAAGAGAAAAATCACGAGGAAAATTGAAAAATATTTTGAATTAAATAAAAATGAAAATGAAAATTATGTATACAGATTCAGATACAGAAAGCTGCATTGGTCTCATGCTAACAATGGGAAAAAGTCTAACAATCTATAAAATTGTAATTTTCCTTGAGCCATTCAGAAAGCTGAAGTCAGAAGGCAACCAAATGCGGGCAAGCCCCTCTAAGTGGAGAAGGAATGCACACACTTCACCCTGGGCATTGGAAGGGGCAGCCACTATACAAGTGGACAGAACCCAAAAAATCAATCATATCGATCAGCCAAAATTTTAACAAAGTTTTAAAAAACAAGAGTGAGCTAGTGTATCAGTATGAAATAGCTGCAGGCCCAGACGCAAGAGAACACAACATTCCATTACAAACTATTTTATCAGACCCCGACTGGTGCTCATGAGAAAAGACTGAGGGCAAGTTGAGAGACTAAAGAGAATCCAAGTGGGTGGGACAGGAATGTGCAGAATGATCAGCAGCTGCTGGAGAACAGGCACCAGATATGTCCCAGTCTGCCTCACTAGGCATTTGTCCCCCATCAAACAGAAGCCCCAACAAGCTAGGCAGTGGCAGCAAACACTGTGAGCCCAGAACAAAAGCAAAGACACACTGCTTCTGGAAAGGAGAAGAGGTCTTAGCCAACGGCCCCTGGGGGAGAGCTAGGAAACCTCTTACTTCCAGAACACAGGAAAACATTCTCTGCTACTGGGGAAGGAGAGAAGAAATCACCCTCTACTCTGGAATGTGGCTCCTGCTGGGAGAAGAAGCAAAAATCTACCAACAAGACTTAACAAAGACACTAAGTCAAGTTTAACTGCCATGAGGAGGGGAGGCAAGGTCTATGTGGAAGCCTGACACATGAGAGTCAGGCACTCTAGCCCTTCTGAATGCTAAGGTAGGACCCACACAACAGAGAACTGCCCTACTTCAGCTATGAGCCTAGCACAGCCACCCCAACAGCACCCTGACCCTGGGGGAAAGACAGGAGCCATGAAGGGAGAGCCCTCTGAGACACGGGCATGTGAGGCCTTCCAAAGGCTGAGGGTGGACCATGAACACTGAGAAAACCTCTAGAATACCAACTCCTTAAGCCAGAGGAATGGCTGAGTGTGGGCCACAAAGGTAACAATACCAAGAGTAAAACCCAACAGAGTTCAATTCCCAGTCAGGCTGAAGAGAGCCTCCAAACACCCTGACTGAAAAAAAGACACAGCCATTTCTAGGTATAAGAATTACTTACTTCAAACTTGATTGGTCTACAGATGATGTCAAATATTCAATCAAAAATTACAACACATAAAACAGCAAGAAAAAAAATCTCTGAGATGCCAGTAAAGCAGGGCTTATAAGGAATTTTATACCTTTACATTCTCGTAAGTAAAAAAAAAGAGGAAAAAAAGGGGGGGGGTGATTAAAATCAATCCAGAATTCTGTCCTAAGACTCTAGGTACAGAACAGCAAACCTAAACCTAAAGTGGAAGAAATCTAAAAAAAAAGAAAAGTAGAAATCAATGAAATTTAAAATGAACAAAGGCAATAAAACAAAAAAGCTGATTATCAAAAAAGCACAAAAATTTTTGGCTACAGCAATCAAACTATGAAGTGCTATGAAAATAAAAGTATTCAGCTGTAAAAAGAAAGATCTATAACAGCATAAAAAATACTACTTATAAAAGACTAAATATTGACTATGTCAATAGTAAAACAAAGCTAAAAAAAAAAACCCTTTTTAAATTTTTAATTAAAAGTTCAGCTTTTGATCCTGAAATAGCCAGAGTGGAAAGCAGTGTTAATATTGGTTTTAAAAATTGTTTTTAAGTATCTAAAAGCGGAACAGGTACAAATAGGTTTTAGTACAAATATAATTTTTTTACTTAAAAGATTCCTCCTTAACATATAATAATAAACCAAAACAGCTCTAACCAAAAACCAAGAGTTTGATTCCAAATCAAAATAAAAATTGGGCGCACCTGAGGGGCTCAGGCTCAGTCAGCTAAGCGTCCACCTCTTGGTTTCAGCTCAGGTCATGACCTCAGGGTCATGAGATGAAGCCCCAAGTCAGGCTCCACACTCAGTGTGGAGTCTGCTTGAGATTTTTTCTTTTCCCTCACCCTCCCGCTCTGCCCCTCTCTGCACACATGCTCTCTCTCCTTCATTATTTCTCTCTCAAATAAATACAATATCTTAAAATAATAATAAAAATAAGTAAAAATCAAAATAGATCAAAATATGATCGGATGATCAAAGTAAAAAAAAAACTACCAACCTGCCCTGGTAGTTGGCAGGTATGGATACTTTCTCTAACATTCTTTCTCATCTTCAAAATCATAATAATCAAAAGTCCTAATGGTTAAAAAGCCATGTTTTAAACTTCTTGGCAAAATCATGAACACTAAATAAAACTGTTCATGTTGGATAACATCCTCCTAAATTGTTTTCTCTTTTAATTCTAATGAGGTGAGTAGCGTTGATTGTTTTAATATTATTTTCCTTAAGATCTCTAGATCTCATGGAGTTAATTACATTTTTCTAACCTTGTTTGTTTTGTACATGCTTCTTTGTAAAAAGAACTGTTTATCCAGGAGTCCTCCACTAAGGGTCTAGGGCATCTAAAATCTCTGGGAAAGAAAGCAGGCAACAGAATTTAACAAAGAAACTATTTATGTCATTATACACAGGGGAACCTTTATTTTAAAAATTTTAGCATAATTAACCGGTATTTCTATTGAGAAATATTGATCTAAGATACATTACAAGTGTTTGACAATCAAACAGCTTGTTTTTCAGAGGTAAACTAGGCAAAAATATCACAAAGCCAGGTTAGGTTTTTCACAGTATGTCCTTTTGGTGCCTATTTCTACATTTCACTATTTTGCTCTCACAGCTTGGTGCCTCGTGTCCTCACGATGACATCTGGATGAGGTTCCCACCATGGCAGCATCCCACCTGGGCCCACTTACGCCTGAACCTGTCCTGCCCTATCTCTCAAGCCCCCAGCTGTTATCTGCCATCACAACCTACAAATACCACATCTCTGAAAAACTAAAGAATATTAAGGTCAGAACAACATAATGATTTATGCTTCCTTTGTAAAACATTTTCCTTCTGACATACGCAACTCCAGCTCCTGAGGCAAGCCAGCAGAAAGGAAATCCTGAGGTGGAAACTTTCAATTCCTTCGAATCCACCATAAATGACAATCCATGTGACTTGATTAAATGACAACACTGCTTAGAAATTAGTAAAACTCACACTACAACCCCCAGCAGACACACACACAAAATGTTGAGTTTATAAAGCATCAGTAGCAAAGTCAAGAGATTTGGACTATTCCTTCTTATTGCCACAAACTAGTCAAAACCTGTATGCAATCGCTTTTCCCCTCTGACTCTCAGTGACTGCACCCACAGTGCGAGAGGCTGAGACAACACTCCAGTGTCTCTTGGCAAGGTAACAAAAACAACAAGATACTATCAAATGGTACAACAGACTTTACAGAAGACTATTGGAACTAATACACCGTAAGACACCGGTCACATGACCTATTTCTATACAGTAGCAATTAACTAGTGAAAATTAGACTGTGGACTCTAAAGGATCATTTACTATGGGACCAAAAGAAACAAAATACTTCTACATAAATCTAACAAGGTACATGTAAGATCTGTATTCTGCAAACCACAAAATACTGATAAAAATGAAAGGCCTAGGGGCACCTGGGTGGCTCACCTGGGTTAAAGCCTCTGCCTTCGGCTCAGGTCATGATCTCAGGGTCTTGGGATCGAGCCCCACATGGGTCTCCCTGCTCAGCAGGGAGCCTGCTTCTCCCCCTACCCTCTGCCTGCCTGACTACTTGTGATTTCTGTCTGTCAACTAAATAAATAAAATCTTTTAAAAAAACTGAAAGGCCTAAATAAATATGAAGATAGACTGCATTCACAGCTGGAAAGATTCAACAATGTGATGATGTCAATTCTCTCTAGCTTCAACAGACTCAATACAAAAAATAACTGAATACCCTCATGCAAGAAAAAAAAAAATGCAATCCGTACTTCACACAATATAAAAATATTTAACTCAAAACAGATCATGGATCTTAATGTAAAACCTAAACCTTCTACAAAAATTTCCTATTAAAAAAATAGAAGAAAATCTGCATGACCTCAGGTTTAGCAATGAGTTTTTTAGACACAATGTTAACAGCACAAACCATAAAAGAAAATACTGATCAACTGGATTTCCTCAAATTAAGAATTTCAGCTGCTCAAATAAAACTCACAAGAGAATGAAAATACAAACCACAAAATATCTGCAAAACACATAGTTGATAAATTACTTTTGTCCAGAATATATAAAGGAGTCTCAAAATTCAGTAATAAGAAGATAAACAATCCAAATTAGTTCAATTGGGCAAAAGATTTAACACTTCACCAAAGGAGAATACTAATAGCAAATAAGCACATGAAATTAGGAAGGAAATACAAATTAAAACTACAATCAGATACTAAAGGCAGAAACTTAATAGGTTGGCTAAAACAAAAAAACCTGACAATACAAAGTGCTCATAAGGACAGAAGCAACAGTCCAGTGGTAATGCAACATGGCAAAGCCACTCTGGAAAACCATTTAGCGGTTTCTTATAAAACTAAACACACACCAAAGCTCCTTGCAAACCCATTCCTGGGAATATTACAGTGACGAGATTTCTACCCCTTTTGTTCATAATCTCCAAACACCGGGAACCTCCACATACCCATCAGCGTCAGAATGTATGCACGAACTGTGGTGTATCCACACCATAATAGCATACAGCTCAGCTGTTTTACCACGCCCCAACTTTTCCCTGTTTTCACTCTTACCACATTTTGACCTGCTTCCCACTCCATTACCAAGGTTACTACTAAACTACAAGAAACTGACATAAGAGCTGAAATGCTCCTGTTTGCACTTGTGGGTCACCATTTCAACAGAGCCAGTGAGATATTTTGCACTCTGCACATGATATCTGACGGGGTACCTCTACACCATTTATTTGTTGTGTGTTCTTTTGACTAGTGAGCATTACATTCTGCTCTACAATCCATAACTGAGGAAAAGAAAAAGCTTCTAAGAGATATATTTTCAAGGGCAATCACCACTTTATGTGAGATAATGACCTCCAAGGGTGTAACTAAACTTGGAAGGCTAAAGAGGTTGAGAAGCCATGTGGAATTTTGTAGAATTCACAGAGAAACAGATGTTTTCTAAAAGATTATTTTTAGACAATCTTTTTTTTTAATTATTAAGGAATTTATGAAAGTCCAGGTCAGTTATATTATCCTTCTAAATCAATTTGTTTAAAAGCCTGATCTTTTAAAATTCAGAAGAATAATGTATATTTAACTTATTCTATAATTACTAGAAAAGTATTAATTAACAGTAGTAAGAAGAATAAGCTATCTATGCACTATAAATAGAAGGTAAAAAAAATCATTTTCAAGTCATTTCTGAAACCATATGATGTTAGGTGGGTCATAACATTAGTACTTTTCTTTGAAACCTTATATAATTACTAATCTTTTTAATTTTTAAACTGAGTATTGACTTTGTAATAAATGAATGCAAGTAGAATTTCAAATCTGAAATAGTCTGAGTTATACTGACCATTAGCACTAATTTACAAAGAGACATATATAGATATTACTTTAAGAGCACCTTGAATTATCTTTCTGTTTAATGCCTTATATAATGCCACAATTTTTCAAAAGGCAAAGAAACACATCTGTTTCTACCCAATTTCCCAAACTATTAAACGGTGATACAATGAATCTCTTCAGTCCTAGCTGGCCCTTCCAACAATGCCTTCCCTCCGAAGCCTCTCGGCCTAGCACAGCCAGCCGCCCTGCCGCAACACTTCCCACCTGGCTCCGGCCCTGCTGACCTTCTTCCTCATTAGCTCACGCCGTCTACTTACTACTGTTTCCTTTGGCATCCTTCTCATGGTTTCTACGTCCTGTTAGATTGCAACCTCCATGGGCGCCAATGATTTTTGTCTGACTTATTCATTACTGTATCCTCGGCGTTTACAACAGTACTAGACCTAAGCAGTGTTCAATAATAATTTTCTTTAAAATTTATTTATTTATTTATTTGACAGAGATCACAAGCAGGCAGAGAGGCAGGCAGAGAGAGAGGGAAGCAGGTCCCCCGCTGAGCAGAGAGCCTGATGCGGGGCTCCATCCCAGGACCCTGAGACCATGACCTGAGCCGAAGGCAGAAACTCAACCCACTGAGCCACCCAGGCGCCCCTCAATAAGGTGCCCCTATTTTTTAAGTGAAATAATTTACACACTTACATACTATATGTAATATATATAAATGATCACTTTCTTGGGACGCCTGGGTGGCTTAGTCAGTTAAGTCGCTGCTTTCAGCTCAAGTCATGATCCCAGGGTGCTGAGATCGAGTCCCGCATCAGGATCCTTGTTACCAGGTAGGGAGCCCGCTTCTCTCTCCACCTCTGCCTGCCACCCTGCCTGCTTGTGCACACATGCTCACTCGCTCTCTCTCTCTGACAAATAAATAAATACTGCCTTAGAGAAGGGCAAAGAGTATTAAGGGAGGGAACGCTGTACCCAGATTCCCTGGAAAGTTTAGGAATGTAGACATAAAAGAAGAGCCAGTTAGCATTCTAGAAGAAGTCAGAATTCAAGGAAGCAAGGGAAGACTAAGCTGAGGACAGTAACTGGAAGGCTGGCCTGGTTGTCTATATCGTGTCCGTATCTACACATGACCCACCCCGCAGCACAAAGTAAAATGGATTCTTACATAGGAAGTGCCCATTACTCATAATGCACCTTTCAAGATAACTTTGGTAACCAGAAAACAAACAAAACCCAGGATCCTTGCCCTAAGTCAGATCACAAAACATAACGAACAACAAATAGTACAAATAAATAAATTCTGGAGTAAGTTAAAATGCGATCAGTGCTAAGCCGAGGAGTAGAACAGAAAGGAGAGCAGGAGCAGCAAGCTGAAGGAGAATGAAGCAGTGAGCAGGGGGGTGAGCAGGGGGCACTGAGATGGTGGCTTTTGGGGATGGTCTCAGAAGAGGGGAAGGTGTCCACCAAACAGGTCCATGAGTGAAGAACACTTCAGTGAGTGTCACCAGTAGGGCTGGAACACTCACTAGCCAGCGTGCTCTGCATATACAAGGCCAAAAAAGCAGCCAGTGGGGCAAGGAGCGTAGTGAGCCAAGGACAAGAGGAGGTATGGCCAGAGAGACCCAGGGTTCAAGATCACAGAGACCCTGCAGAACGCGGCAGGACCAGCGGTTACTCGGAGGGAAAATGTGCTAGGCAGAGCAGTGACACGACTTAAGCATGTTTTCAAAGGATCAAAATGGCTACAGCGTGGACGACAGATCAGAGACGGTCAGCAGCAGAAGCGCGAGACCTACAGGGCCTAGCACAGTAATCAAGGAGATCAGGAGCACTGCAGCCAACGAATGCCACGGCCGCCGCAGAGGGAGGAACAGTTGGATTCCGAACATATTAGGAACACAGAGCTCATCATATCTCTTCCATGGGTGTTTTAATACCCATGTACTAGGAATTCTGAATTCCTCTTACTAAAGCCCTGATAGCAGAATACGCTACAGTGCATATTCCTTAAAAAAAGGCAATAGACAATTATAACAGCAATAATAACTTTTCTGCTATGCTTACAACTGTGACTTCTATTATAAATGCCTAATTGAAGAAAAGAAAAAGAGCTAACAAAAACTTCTAAAATCATGACCAGTTTACTTTTACAGGGGAAGTATACGGTGAGCGCCATATTGTCATTAAAACCACCTCCCAAAAGGAAACAATGAGTATGTTTACTGTGATCGTTTTTTTCAAAATTCCAATTAAATGAACTGGTCAAGGAAACACAGGTTTATAGTCCAGAGCACACGCTCCAAAGGCTGTAACTATTACAATAAGGACAACATCTGCTGAGTTCTGGTACGTTGCTGGGGGATTTTTTAGGAAGTTTCAAAACGTAAAATTATTAGATAATAAAAGAACTCACTTTACGCTAACTCATTAAACAAAGAAGCCACCTTTACAAACCACAGAAGGTTCTGGTCAACTTAGCTCCTCTCCAGTTTCCATGAGCTAAGATTAAAAACTTGGCCCATTCAAATAAGTTGTTGTCTTCCAAATCATTACGCAAAAATGATGCCATTTACACAATAAAGTACTCAGTTTATAATATGCAGATACTCAAGAAAACTCTCTGGAGAACAAAATTCTCTCCTTGCTGAACTGTTCCAAAACTTGAAAGCTACTGGTTGTTTGGTAATACTGAACAGAAGATATGAAATAAGTAAAATTTATCCAAAGTATTTTAATATAAAACAGTAAGTAGAGGGGAAATTTTAGAAATTTAAGAATCAAGCAATTAGTAAAAAGTTTTTATATTTAACTTTTGAAATTTAACCTTAGAAATTAAATAGAGAAAAAATGCTTTTATCTTAAAGCTCTTTTTAAACAAATTTCAGAAATATATATAAATTTCCCAATATCTTAAGGAAAAAAATCTGTTACTCTGGGAAAAAAAAACAGTCCTCAATTTTGCTCTTGGATATTTCAGAAACCTGTGAAAAAAATCTGCAAAACTCCTCACTATTAAATCTATGGGGCTCAAAAATAATTACTTAGCATCTTTTATAATCCAGACTTTACAGAAACTTGTTAAAAGCCGGAGACCAAGTTTTGAATAAGCTAGTGTATGATATCACAAAACGTTATGCCACTAATCACCACAGTTCTATGATTTCCACTACAAAAATATCAAAGCAAAATAGCTGTCAAAGGCATAAATTAAATCAATTTTAAATTGAACAGAAAATTATTTCCTATTTTCCAAAGGCACTGATTTGGAGTGATCTTAAACCTCTGGAAAAGAATTCCTCAATTTTCAAAAATTCTGAAGTCTAATTACAAGTAATTATAGCTTTTCATTTTCAACATGATGAAATAATTTGATTCTTTTTACAAGAGGTCTGGTTTAGCTCAAAACAGACAAGTGCTTCTGCACTGAGTTAGTACACAAAGACAATAAGGATCATTCTCAATAGAAAATCAGGGCTACATATATGTTGGCCATAAATCATAAATGCTGTATTCAAGCAAAAAAGCGTTTGTATGTTCTGCAAACACAACTCATTCACTTAGATCAATGAGACAAAGCCTGCGGCCCACTGTTAGATTCGGCTTTAAAATAAGAACAGTATGGGAGGGAATAAAAGCAGCAACGCAGAGTTATCTCAAAATTCAGACCCAAGTGCTCTTCAGAGGAAAAAAAGAAATTCAAACCTTTTTGATACTCTGTTTAGTCAAAGGAACCAAACACAAATCATCCTACAGCAAATGATAACTAATGTTAGTTTTAACCCACTGAGCCACCCAGGCGCTCCTCTAATGTTAGTTTTAAATGCTTAATACAAGACCTAATACTTGTCCCAGAATAATCTTACTTCTATGAAAAAAATAAATGGAATCCTATAAACCATACAAGATATTCCTAATTGTAAAACTACAAAATAAAAGAATAAACTAATTCAAAAACTTCAGTTTCGGACAGCAATAAATACTGCAAAATTTGCAATGCTGCACATTTTTCCACCTTTTGCTTTAGAAAGTGCCTTTTGCTGATGACTCACATTTCCAGTGATTTGTTATATGCTATTAGAACAAAAGCTCCATAAAACTGCTTTCTACCCTGACCTTACACACCTGGTTACAATTACATCTTCAGAAAGCAAACCAGGAGTTTAGCAAGGACATACTAACAAAAGCCGACCAATCAACAAACAGAAGCAAATATTAGAGCCCACCCACTCAAAATTGCAATAAAGAACCCACATTATATTCCTTACAAACACAAGTGCACACACTCACACACACGGGGTATACACACACCCAACACATGACAGCCATCAATATGACACAGTGTCTGAACACAGATCACCCAGTTGTAAAATGCTCCTGTCAAGACAAAAGTTGACCAAGTCAATCCACGAAACATTTTTCTAGTAAATGCCCTTGGGGAAAAAAAGATCAAATTTGTCTTTTTAAACTGTGAGCCAAAAAACAAAATAAACAAAAAAATAAAAAATAAAAAACAAAAACAAACAAAAAACAAAAAAACAACCAAACCCACCAGAACTTTAGAACAACAGTGCAGTCATTGTAATACACGTGGCTTTAGGATATTATTAAGTTCTTACATTACATCAAATAAGAAACCATCTTGGCTAGAGTCCAAGATAGAATCATAATAACGAAATCTCAGTTGCAGTAAGTTCTGGCCAAAAAGAGGGGGCTCTGGTCATTTCCACTTATCAGCTTCCCAAAGCGCCTTATAAAACCGGAGGAGACTAGGAACATCAAGCCAATTCCCTTTAGAGATAGAGAGATGCATATTCCCTGCTCTGAAGCCAACTAAAGCCACCCTGCGTCTTCAGAACACTGTAAGGAAAGGAAGGACAACCGTACCTGCTCTAACAATGTCCACAGAATGTGTGTCTGTTTCTTTTCTGACCACACTTCCCAAAGGGAAGAGCTTGGTCAACTGGCCTTGGGATACTTAACTTGCTTTGTGTCAAGTTAGGCGTCCCGCCAAAGAGGCTTTAACACACCTGCCTCTTCCCTCAAATAATCAAGGACTTCTACAAATTCAAACGTGTTTTCTAGTTTACTGACCCTTCTACCTTCTGCCATAAAACATTGGTACGGCCATCCCTCATACGACAAACCGGGGAAGAACACATTCACAATATCAACCACGGTGTGGACCATGGGGGGGGATCCAATCTCAGGTGCATTTCCTCTCCGGATGGGTGTGGCAATAAAAGGAGTTCAAATATTCTCAGCCAGTGAGATGATTATATGCAACCCTATGTAAGGAAGTTCATTCTGTGTCCTCCGAATATGTTCAACTCACTGAGAGAATCAGAAGAGGCAGAATGAAAGAAACCAACTTCCAGTGCTTAAAGGATTACCCCACAGAAGGGGAATCACCCTTGCTGTGTGACTCCTGTGCATACAAACCCAAAGACATACAATTGGGAGATGCAAAGAAGCAAATTTCAATGAAAAACGTTGTAAGAAATAAAAATAGAATAGGGGGGACCTGGGCGGCTCAGTCCGTTACGTCATATCGGCTCAGGTCATGATCCTGGGGGGGTGGTCCTGAGATCAAGCCCCACATTGGGCTCCCTGCTCCGCAGAAAGCCTGCTTCTCCCCCTCCAACCCTACCACCCTGTTTGTGCTCTCTCCCAAACGCATAAATAAAATCTTTAAAAAAAACAAAACCAAAAAAAAAAAAAACAGACTTCCTTAAGAGGTAGTAAATTTCCAATCTAGTAGAAACAGAATATTCAAGGAGGGATTATGCAACCATTAAAAGAACCTTCTGCATTCCCTGACAAATTTTCCAGTCCTTACGAGCAACCATTTATTGCATGGCCACTGCATGCCAGGAACTGCTCTAATGACTACAGCCATGAACAAGAATGAGAACCAGAATCCTCCCTGTACAAAGCATTCACATATAGAGAGGTACAGCGATAAAAAGATAACAGAATAATGTTGGACAAGTCTGGTTTTAAAATACAGTAAGACATCCTAATACAAACACTGAGGAAGTTAAAAAAATATATGGGCCTATGACTCAGAGGAAAGGGTAGGCCTATATCACTGATCCTATAAATCAGTCACTTCTAGATGGTAATGAAAAAACTAGGAATACAATTAACTGCTCCTATATCCTTAGCTCTTATGCAAATTCTAATCAATCAGTTAACAAGGTAGTCAGAAAGTCTATTCTTTTAGGTAACAACAAGAGGAAGCAAGCATAACTTCTTACGGGCCAATCCCCAGGTGCATCAATTCCCCATCTTCTATTCTAGCCATCAATCTCCTTAACTTTGCCTAAATGGCTTTAATTATGTTCTCTTCAGCATCTCTGAATTTTACTATATTTTATTTTACTATTCAGCTTACAAATAAAGCACAAAGAAAACCGTGGCATCACTTTTCAAAAAAAATATTCATATATATAATCATCTTGTCTTGACATTTTACAGATGTATATATTTTTTAAAGATTTTATTTATTTATTTGTGAGAGAAAAAGAGAGAGCACAAGCAGGCAGAGTGGCAAGAAGAGGCAGAGGGAGAAGCAGCCTCCCTGCTGAGCAAGGAACCAGATGCAGGACTCATCCCAGGACACTGGGATCATGACCCAGGCAAAGGCAGACGCTTAGGATCATGACCCATGTGAGGTCAGACGCTTAACCAACTAAGCCACCCAGGCATCCCAAAGATGTTTATAATATTTATATCACTCTCATTTCAGTCACTGAACTTCCCATCCACCAAGAAAGAAGGGTAAAAATCCCTAATCTGCTTAACATTTCAAAAATATATTTCACAATTAAGCCAAACTTCTGAAATGTTGAAATTCATGTTAGTTCAAACTGTATTAAAGCTGCTAATTTGGAATCCCATAATTTGAGCCAACCCTTGCAGTGAGAATAGCTAAAAACACTATAAAAATATGTAAAATGTGTGATTAAAGACACTGAAGAGTTAACAAAAGACTGAAAAATTACATGGCCAGGACCTGAGGGAAAAAAAGAGGACCACGACAATAAGCTCATGAAGATAAAACTGGCATTTGGGGTTGCTTTCCTAGGAGGATTTGCAATTCAGCAGAAGATGGCAGAGAGGCCAAATGGGCTTCTGACCACCATCAAACTGGAGTCCAAGGCATGCCATGGTCGTAGGGAAGGAAGAAAGGGGAATTCCCCAAGGAACCCAATTCTTGTGCGGTTGAACCTCAAAGAATCTACCCTAAGAGCATGGTAAACCAGAGCAGAGAGGCCATCAGAGTCCTACAGCCCACCTCAAATTGTAGTAACCCATGCAATTAAAATGAGATGACCCTGGATGGCTAATATCCATATCCCCAGCTATGTAACAGAAGCTAATATAAATCTTCAATGCAGGCATATCTTAAGTTACTACTAATAAGTCTGTTAATAAAATATCCATCACATTATAAAAATAACCAACACAAAAAGAAAGGAAAAACAACAAAACAATTTAAAAAACCAACAGAAACAATAGGCAACAAAAACAGACCCAAGGTTGTAATGCTGGAACTATCAGAAAGAGACTTTAAAACAATGACCTCTCGGGGAGCCTGAGGGGCTCCGTTTTTAAGTGTCTGCCTTTGGCTCAGGTCATGATCTCGGTGTCCTGGGATCAAGCCCTACAATGGCCTCCTTGCTCAGCGGGGAGCCTGCTTCTCCTGCTCCAGCTCTCCTAGGCTTGTGTTCCCTCTTGCACTCTCTCTGTAATACATAAATAAAATCTTTTAAAAAATTAAAATTAAAATAAAATAAAGACCCCTGCAAAGTTCAACAGAGACTGGTAAAATTCATTTGAACAGAGGGTAAGGATTTTAGATTTTACAAGCCATAAATTTTCTATCACAACTACTCAAGTCTACACAGAGATTTCTACAGCCAACAAGCACATCATTCAAAATTAAGACACACACATACACACACACACACATAAAATTAAAAAATAAAAAATAATGCATATATTATACACACACACTGTATATATATATATATATATATTTTTTTTTTTTTTTAATTTTATGAAGGGTGCCTGGCTGGCTCAGTTGGTAATATATGAAATGCTTCATCTCCAGGTTATAAGTTCAAGCCCCTCACTGGGTGTAGAGATAACTTAAAAACAAAATTTTAAGAAAAAATTTCAGATGAATAAAACATAAAATCATTCATCACCAAGGGACACACACTAATTAAAACACAAAAGGGTAACTCAAATAATAACAAGTTAATAATAAAACACAAAAGAGTATTTTTCAGGAACAAGGAATTCTGTCACATATAGCTCAAGACAGAGAAGGAATGAAAAGATAAACAGGTAGATGAAGGAAATGAATAACTGCCTATATAAAATAACAGTCCCAAATAGTTCTCTAAGACAGAGGGGCTGGGGAAGAAGACCCTGTGGCCCACTCAGGCTCTGCTTGTCCAAAAGCCCTGTAAGAGGAACTGTCAGTCCACTTAGTTGAACAGTGGAAAAGTACAGGACAAGAAGCCAGTTTCTTGGATTCCTGCCCTGTCGGATTATGACACGGGCCTTCATGAGTGTCCTTGTCTGGAAAAATATCCCAGAGACAATGGTGACTTACTCTATCATACACTTGAGGACAAAGAGGACAACAGCATATGAGAAAACACAGGCTCTGAAAACTATAAATTGAAAAGTGATTCAGAAATGGTGGATCCTGATTGTGAAGAAGTTTTAGAAATGTGCTTTACTTACATATTTTATTTTCATGTAAGCAAAAAGAATAGTATCTTTTTAAAACTATCTAACCTAGAGGCATCTGGCTGGCTCAGTCAAAAGAATATGTGACTCTTTATCTCAGGGTCATGAATTTGAGCCCCATACTGGGCATAGAGACTACTTAAACATAAATAAATAAATAAATAAATTTCAAAAAGTATCTAAACTCTGTCCACTTTTTTAATACACATACAAATTCTGATAAGAAATATATAAACAAAAATAAATACATTTGTATATATAAAAATGCAGAGTTCCCACCCACAGAGACCTTACAGTTGAGTGGGAAGGCACTGACAATACAGAAGGGAATAAAAACACAAACAAAATACTTTCTAGGTAAGTTACACCACAAGGAAATAAAAGGTTAAGTGAGAAGTAGGTGGTCAAGAAAAGGCAATTAAACTAGCATCCCGGGACGCCTGGGTGGCTCAGTGGGTTAAGCCGCTGCTTTCGGCTCAGGTCATGATCTCAGGGTACTGGGATCGAGTCCCACATCGGGCTCTCTGCTCAGCAGGGAGCCTGCTTCCTCCTCTCTCTCTCTCTGCCTGCCTCTCTGCCTACTTGTAATCTCTCTCTGTCAAATAAATAAATAAAATCTTTAAAAAAAAAAAAAAAAAAACTAGCATCCCAAAGTCAACAAAGAACAAGCCAAAAACACTTCCCACCATCCCCAGTACCCCCCCCACCATCACACCCCCCACCAGAAACAGGGTTGGTTAATTCAAGGTCAGTGTGGATAGTGAATATTGAGAAGGATGGAGGCAGGAAGTAGAAGAAAAGTTCAGAGAAGCAAATGGAGCTCTATTTTGACCTAAAGTATGAGATGCCTTCAGAATATTCAAGCAAACACATATCAAATAAGAAGTAAAATGCACAAGTCTGGTCCTCAGGAAAGAAGAGAAGAATAAAGAATCAGGGCTAGAGATAGAAACTTGGTGGACTGGCACTGAGATAGATTTTAAAGCCGTAATATTAAAGGACATCTGTCACCCACAGAGAGAGTATGGATCAGAGGCTGGTGTATGACAACATGGGCCAAATGCAGCCTCCCTGTGGTTTCGGAAACCTGGTTTCATAAGACAGGGCCACACTTAGTCATTCACGCATTGCCTGGGGCTGCTCTTGTACTGCAATGCTGAGTAGGTATGACAAGAGACCAGGTCGCCTACAAGTCCAAAACATTTACTACCTGGCCCTTTACAGAAAAAATTTAATGATGACTGGTACGCGCAGATGAAGGACTAGATACCGGAAACAGAGCTGGGGTGGGGGGGTGGGTGCAGGCAGGGCCATTCCAAGTCCAGCAGAGGGAGGGAGCAAGCGTAGGTTACATGAGAAGGAGCACAAAGTGAGGCAACAAAGAAACCAACACCAAAAACACCCCAGCAGACTACGGTATCGCAGAAGCCGAGAAGCAAGGACGATAAGGACAAATCAGACAACCCGTCTTGACCACTGCGCCCTGACTCCAGTAGCCCAGCACTAACTGGTAATACACTAAGAACAGTTTCAGCTCTCAGAGGAGCTACCAAGTCAAGCAATAAAACCCCGAACACTGGTTTCTTGTTTCATAACACTTAACTCCCCGGCCCTCGCTCAAAGCTGAATCATTACTAGACTCACTGATGGGGTGGGAGGAGCAATCTTTGCCTAATTTTTCTTGTGGTTCTTTCCTTAGAGGCCTGAGATCAAATGTGCTCTCAGGAGAAGGAGGAAAGGGACCAGATTGTTAAGGTTGCCAATTTCCATGGTGTAAACACTCCCAATTTCAAGCTACCAACAGTATTCTCACCTAACTCAGAGAATCCCTGCACATCTAACCGTTGTCCCAGCACCATAAGCTGGTCTGATCCAGCTTCGGCACACAAAGCAGGGGAGTGGTGGGCAGAGGACTTTGGCAGGAACACAGAAGGTGGTAACAGTGTGAGGACACCTGGAGAAGGGCTGAAACAAGTCTGAGACTCCCCAGAAACACAAAAGGTCGCTGAATACTCCTGAAGTGAGGCGAAGCACCAAACTTGAAGCAACCACAGGAAAACTGAATTTAGTTCTTCATCACATTCCCGTGTTACAGAGATTTTAGCTTCTGTGAGGACTGCTTATACCTTTAAAATTACAGGCACATATTTTCTAGAATACATTAATAGCTTCCTTAAATGGTAGGTCAGAGGGCACTGATGACATATGTAAATATTTGGAACCATGTGTCCTAACTAACAATTGACCTGTGTACGCTATTGTAAAACTTTAGGTAAATAGCGATGGATCATGGACACAGAGGTGAGCAGAAACTGCAAGGATATTTAAATCACAATGAAATAGGCCTTTTTTAATCCTCAGGACGTTTATACTAAAGCAAACCCACTAATGAATACCCACTGACCTGCTATGGTCTCCCAAGGAAACGTGTGTCTCCTCCAAACGGAAACGCATGCGGACCACCCACAGCGGACAATGCAAGGAGCCCTCAGACAGGCCCAGGTCTTCATCCCCAGAACCTAGCAGCATGGCACCTGAGGAGCCAAAACAGTGTGCAGACACGGTTAAACTAAGGATCCTGCTACCGCCGCAGATGACCCACAGCAGCTCCAGGTGAGCACAAGAGTCCTTCCAAGCAGAGCAGGGAGAAAGGAAGCTCAGAGTCCACGAGAGCGGTGGGTGCTCTGCGGGCTTTGAAAATGGAGGATGGGGCCATCAGCCAAGGAACATGAGCGGCCTCTACAAGCTGGAAAAGGCTAGGAAACATATCAGCCCTTAGAGTTCTAGAAGGAACCAAGTCCACTGAACCTCCATTTTAGCCATTTTGGAATTCTGACCTCCAGAACTGTAAGAAAATAAATGTGTTGTCTAAAGCCAGCAAGTTGTGTTATTTCCTTTCAGCAGCAATAGGAAACTCCCCCACCAACCTATCCCTCCTCTCATGGCGCCAACACAGGGGAGCCCCTCCATCTACTGTCAGTGACTCCACGCAGGGAACACCACAGGTAACGAAACAGACAGCACCCAACCCAACGCCCAGTAAATCCCAATAACTAATAAAATAAGAGGCCCAATAATATGATAAAGACCCTTTCTTCTCTTCTGCTTATACTGTGCCAATGTAGGGAGAAGTGCCAAAATGACTAACATAAATTGGGAGGAAAGTCAGAAAATATTACAATATATTGCTCCTTGTTTCATACATGTTTGTTTCACTTTACTTCCCTGCCATAACTCAGGGCAGAATCGTAACAGAAGTCAATAATTATTTATTTGCATATTTTTTGGAAGTCTAAATATCTAGTTAGAAAAACCATGTAGTTGTCTTAAATGACTTAAAAAGCCATGAATTTTTGTTATTTTTAGGCTGCTGTTTAGTCGACCCACCTTCCATAGACATTCATCTCAAGCCAACTATGAGTGCTTGACAGAGGATTTGAACTAGTGTCTTTCAGACACCGTACTAGTCAAGATTCTCCAGAGCAACAGAACCAATGGGATATATGCAGACTTTTATAAAGGGGGAGACTTATTATAAGAACTGGCTCATGCAGTTACAACAGCCAAGAAGTCCCACGATCTGCCGTGCACAGGCTAGAAACACACGACGTCTGGTGGAGTGAGGCAGCCCAAGTCTGCAGTCCCAAGAACCAGCAGTTCTGATGTCCCAGGTAAGAAAAGATGGCAACGCAGCTCAATGAGAGAGCAAATCTGCCCTTCCTTCTCCGCTTTATCCTATTCAAGGGCTCTCCACAGACTGGGTGATGCCCGCCCACATCAGGGAGGCAGACTTCTGTACAGGCTACAGAGTCAAACACTAAGCGTAATAGCTGCTACTTTTATTGTCTCTTTATTGTCTCTTCCAGAGACACAGCCCATGGGGCTTGGGTGTGGAGGTGGTGCGGCTGCCACCCCAGAGGCTGGAGAACACGAGAAAGTGCACACGAGGCCTCGGAGAGGGACGTGTGCCTTCCTGACCAGCCGAGGCCAGTGGGAACCGTGGGTAAGGATCAGAATCAACAGGAGGGAAGGAGTGAAACAAGGACAAATGGGACAGTGACTATCCAGCCCCTTCTTTCGAGAGCAGTTCCAAAGCCAAAACGGGTTCCGACACAGCTGCGCAGCACACGTGCCCCTCAAGCCACCACGGGTGAGAAGGGCAGTGGACCCCAGCACGCTGGAGCGTGACCCGAAGGAGGACAGAGATCCTTCCTACTGATACACTGGCTGCACAGAGAACAACACTGAAAACTAAAACAAATGAATTCATAATGTGTGCCCACCACTCAGGCCCATGCATACTCCGTGAAATGAGGAATGTCTCAAGGATCTGGTTCTTCAGCAAAGTACTAATGAAGAAACCATGAGTACATCAGAGTAGAAAGGGTAACTTCGGGCATGGGGAAAATCAGTGTTAAAAAAAAAAAAAAAAAAAAAGGGCGCCTGGGTGGCTCAGTGGGTTAAGCCTCTGCCTTCAGCTCAGGTCATGATCTCAGGGTCCTGGGATCGAGTCCCGCATCGGGCTCTCTGCTCAGCAGGGAGCCTGCTTCCTCCTCTCTCTCTCTCTCTCTCTCTCTCTGCCTGCCTCTCTGCCTACTTGTGATCTCTCTCTGTCAAATAAATAAATAAAATCTTTAAAAAAAAAAAAAAAAAAAGAACAGCATTAACAAAATCCAATGATCCCTTGTTTACAGACCTCATTTCCCATTTCTTTCAAAACCCAATCCACGGCTCTAAAGCTACAGTAAGTGCGGGGTACTCAAGTGCTTACGTAAATGACTTCAGAGGTCACTGAGACAGAACTCTGATTAATTGAACAATCCAGGAAGGTAAAAACTCCCAAAACATGACATTACTCCTATGACAGCTCTGCTGAAGCAGCCGGCCCCAAGCAAAAGGAGAGGACAGTGAATAGTGAGACAAGCATTTGGTAAGGCCGCGCCGCAGTGGAGTGCTCAAAGTCAAGTCAATCAAATGATGGCAGGAGTGCCTTCTATGTGAGAACACTTTCTTTCACAAACTAAAGCACTTAAAACACGGTTTAAGTCCATCAATAACAAAGTAACTCCCTAAAATTAAAAAGGGCACCTTTGGGCATGCAGACACCATGGGAGCCTGGTACCGCTCGGGGGAATGCTTGGTGAACTCCAACCCCCCAAAGTCCGCGCTCCTGAGGGGCTTCATGCACAGCCACAGGACAGACAAGGTTTTGCTGCCGCCTCAGGACAAAAGAGGTGGAACAACCATGAGCCTGACGAGTTGAGTCCTGGCTCTAACCAAGTTCCAGCAAACTCGATACAGCTGCTTCACCTAATCTCAATTTCCATTCCTCGAATCTAGAAATAAAAATGCCCACCCTATGCCATCATCCTAAGGACTAAATGGGACACTACACATAAGACACGAGTATGTCCCAGATATCAGGAATGTTCATAAGCGTAATAGCTGCTACTTTTATTGTCCCCACAAGCTGTCGGGCATTAAGAGCACTAGACCTGGAAATCAGGTGATTGGCTATGATTTTCAATCTGTCATATAAGGTAATGTACTGCATTTAATGTTAAACAATGCAGTACGCACAAGAAAGGGAGTTTCGTTTCTTTAGTAAAGGACCAGCATGGTAAAAGCACTGGTTTGAGTAACTCCACCTACTGGTGTGCAAGCAGGACCAGGGACAAAAGCGAGATCACAAGCAAAGGCTGCAGAGCAGACACCAAGCAAGAGACCGGGTAGGGGATAGAGCAGCCCTCGGGTAGAGAAACGAGGACGGTGTGAGGCTGAGCCCCGGAAGCATCCAAATGGCTGGCTGTGGCGGCTCAAGAGGAGACAGCTGGAGAAGACGCCGTTTTCCAGTCCAGAAATGGGAGACATGGCGGCCTCCGTGGAAGACGTGGGGACCCCAGCAACAAGACACAGGAGAGGGTCTTGAAATCTGCTGACTTAAGGTTCTCCTAGAGGAACATCCGGTAAGCAACCACACCCAGAGGGAACTCTCCGTCCCACGGGCTACCCATAAAGGATCTGGGCCTCATTCCCAGATCCGCAGTCTCCAATGCACACGGATCCACACTACTCAGGACACACACTTTGTAGAGGAGTGCACACGTAGGACCCGGGAGGTGAGTCCTTGAGACACGAGGGCCAGACTTCTCACCTCCAGAAGGAGATGTGCTTACAAGCGACTTAATTCTCGAACTCCCTTGTAGAAATGGAAACACAGGCAACAGGACCGGCTAAAACACAACATTTCCCACCATCAGTTCACTAAGCTCTCGTCAATGAACTGTAGCTCAAAATACAGTATGGGACTTTCAGATAGGTCTTTTAAAGGAAGAGGGTGCCTTCTCTGACTCCCACCATGCCCTCAGCCTAGAACACAGATGCAATGGCTGGTGCCCCAGCAGCTCTCCTGGACTATAAAGTGACCTAGAAGGTGAAGACCCTGCTCTGAGGACATGGGACAGAACACAAGATGCCCAGATCTCTAAAAAACATTAAGAAACTTTCTTTATGTGAGCTAGAAATAAACTTGTATCTATTAAAGCCAATGTAAACTAGTATTTCTGCTCTTTGTAACCGAACTAGTCCTAATTAATACACAGTTAAAAAAAAAAAAAAAAAAACCCTAGAGATAAAATGTGTGGCAAATAAAACTAATTTACTGTTTACTCTTTGCTTGGCACTGTGCTAGATAATTCATTATGTATTGTGTCATTTACTCCTTTAAAACTACCTCTATTTAGCAAACGACCCAGATGCCAAACCCGGTGAAGAACACAGCTGAGGTCACATAACTAGCATCGGCAGAACCCGGACCCAAAGCTAGCGTTGCAGAATCCAGGTCTCCTGACCACCTGCCTTTAAAACTGAAGCTACACGCCCACTCAGCCCAGACACCCTGTGAACAGGGGCCCTCTCCCATGGCCTTGGGCGGCACAGCAACACATTTCATGAAAAAAACAAACTTGGGGCACCTGGGTGGCTCAGTGGGTTAAGGCCTCTGCCTTCAGCTCAGGTCATGATCTCAGGGTCCTTGGATCGAGCCCCACATCGGACTCTCTGCTCGGCGGGGAGCTTGCTTCCTCCTCTCCCTCTCTCTCTGCCTACTTGTGATCTTTGTCTGTCAAATAAATAAATAAAATCTTTAAAAAAAAAAAAAAAAGAACTTCCTGTGACTCTGTGCCTGGGAATCTACCATCTCTCATCTACAAGGGACAATAAATACTAAAGATAATGATAAAGAGCTGGAGGGGAGCAGGGTGAACAGAAACATGGCATCCACCAAAACCAACCTTTCTTGAGGCTACTTTCTCATTTTATGAGCTCTTGTTTTTAAGAATTGACTAGATTTCAAAACTCACTTTTTAAAGTAATTAAAATACTTCCTATGGGTCGTGATTTGGGCATGTGAAAATGTTTTCAGAGACTGTGGTGATCACTGAAACTTGTTACTTGTTACTTGTGAAATGTGATTCACTGGACATGGGTAATCTGACATGGGTCCCCAAAGCCGCTCTCCGACATACTATGAGCTGTGAGGGTCCAGAGTCCCTGCAGAGCTGCCCCACACCAACCTGTCCTTCTGCAGGTCCTGTCAACAGAGTGTGGGCCAGCCCTGCACGGTTCCCATGTGCAGACTTAGGGGCAGAACGTCACTGCTGGAAAATGCCTGTGTGGACCTGCTGACCTCTGTGTCTAACTTTGAGAGGGGGAACTTCTTCAGGATGACGATGACCTTGAAAGACTCCAAGAAGCAACTGTGACATGCCACTTCCTCCCGAATCCCCTAAACCTTCTCTAAGGTCCCTCACCTGATCCTAACAGGAGAGCGCTTCCTGAATCCTGTCACCCTTCTTCGAATGATCTGTAGTCAGCCAGAGTTTTTATGACATTCCAAGAACTGATTCAATAATTTAAGGTATTAGATGAACAGGGGAAAATGCTGCACAGCTTTCCATGTCTGCAACATTACCCTAAATGCTTAGTTTGTTATCAGCTAAATCTCCCCATTTACCATTACATAATGTGCTGTCAAGCCAGGACTCGCATTCCATTCCTGCACAGCTAATTTTTCAATTTAAATGTAGTACTTTACAATTAACCTTTCCTTAGTTTTAGCCCCCCAATGTTTTTAAAGATGATCTGACACCATGACGGCCACCACCTACTCTTTCATCTTTACCTCTCAGATTTCCGCCATCAAAAAACAGAGTGATACAGGTTTACGTGTTTATCCCAGATTTTGAGAAAAATTCTACTAAAACAGGAATCACTAACTAGGGTAACGTCCAGTGCACAGCAAGTATTATTTGGTTTTAGATGCAATATATATAAATAAGAGCTGTTTAGTGACAAGCACCTAGAATGTAAGGACAATGCCATTACGATGTGGATTTCCTCATTCCTCCTAACTTATAGAAAACGGGATTTTAGAGGTTAGAATAGATGCTCTCGTGGGCACAGATGATACCAGAAACTGTTTCCCCCAAATGCACGCCTTCCCCTGCGCCTCTCACTACCTGTGTATCCAGAGCTTCCGTCTGCCTTCCACAAACAGTCCAGGAATGTAGATGTTACAGAGATACAGTTGCAATTCACCTGGCAGTTTGATGCTGTGTACACGCACATGACAACACATTGATTTTACTTCTCCCTCCATGCAGACATCTATGTAAAGAAATCCATTAGGCAGACAGTTCTCATCTCTATTGACTGACAGAGTGACAACTGAATACTTTTCACCTTCCAAAGTGACTGACAGCTAGACACTTAAACAAGCCTTCAAGTTGCAATAATAGTATGAAACACTTTCAATTATCTGAATCAAACAAATCCATGATCCTACTGGCTGAATGCATTTTTCTGTCTGCTGCTATGCCTGGCTTGGTTTACACTATTATTTGGATAATTTTGTGCCTATTACAAGAATGTTTTTCTTGAAGAGTAAACTCGTTTTATAAGTGATGATTTATTTTTTTTAAATGTCAGAGGTTCCTATAAACATTTAAAACACGGGTAAATATATACCCTAACCAAAACCTACTTATTTCTCCTTACGCTTATGAACTTTTCCAAACCCGATGTTGTACTCTAAAAGCACTTTATGTGGTCCTTGGCTCTTGCACTGTAACGCCCATTGTTATAAAAAGGTCCCATGAACGTTAGTGGTGCTACAATGGTAACAGAGGGATTAAACTACAAAATTCCCGTCTAGTATTTAGTCTACTTATTTTACATCCTTAGCCTATGGATCGCCTCACCTCTCTAAAAAGCTGGGGTAAAATTTAATAGGTCAAAGCCCTTTTCAGTTGGTTACAATCTAAGAATGCCTCATCATCACCACCAACAAAACTCATCTAAGAGAAGCACGCAGCATACAGAAAAGGTCTCACAAAAATCAATGAATGACCAGGAATCAAAGAACAGTCACTGCACCTCACAGAAGTGCAAAGACTAAATGGCCTCATGGTTTGCTGCACCCCTGCTGATCACACTGAAAAACAAACGCGTCTTTATGATTTAAACACAACCACTACGTACAGCCATGCGAGTCAGGCCAGAGCGACTGGGACGTATTGTCACTGTGCTGGCAGAAACAGAGTCAGGCTCCAGCACAGCAGAACTACTTCATAAAAAGACGATCATGAGTGGGAGGGCTGGTCTTCTTAAATTAAACAGCTACATCAAAAATGGCCGAAGCATTTTAAGAGCCAAATTTAGTGTGAGGAGTGAAAGGATCTAAAAATAAAACGTTTTCACACATGTTCCCTAAATATTTGCCTTAGTAACCACGACACAGAGTAACTTAGTAGCTGCGAGTGTTCCCTAAACTTTTACCTCTCTAAAATTGTTTGTTTGTTTTGTTGTAAATGGAGGCAAGGGACAAAGAAACTATAAAGTAATCTCATCTTTTCACAATTACTCCAACTTTTCAAAATAAGCACCAATGGCTGCTTAGCCTAAAAACACGCTTTTGAGAAATGCAGATAAACTGGGGGGGGGGGGGGGTGCGGAAAAACCCTTGATGGGAACCCAAACAGTGACAGCTAATGAACATAAAAATTACAGTTCTCACTAAAATCCCATGTGGCATTTCAGCTGAAATACGAAAACCAAGGAATGGCTTTTTAAAGATGACTACTTTGTGATCAAATATAAAAAAGAAATAGTATCTTTTTTTTTTTTTAAACTAAGGGACTTGGCCTTTCTTCTTCAAGTCAGGTTACTAAGCGTACAGTCTTTGAGAAGTCAATACTATTTGAAGGTGCCAATACAGAATTTACTGTGTGCACAACATAAAATGGCTCTGTGAGGAGACCGGCTTTGCAGCCTACACAGCAAATTGATTTTCTGAAAAGGAATGTTGCCTGTATTTAACCTAACAGTGTAACCCTGTTGTACTACATGGAAAGAGATCATGCATATTGATTTCTTTATTACAATTCTTCTTGTGATCAGTAAACATTCTCAAAACACTCTATTTTCAAAGAAAATCGTGTGGGGAAAAAAATCACTAAGGAGATACTGGGCTTTCTGTGTGAATTCTACGCCATCTGTTTTTACCAGGTAATAGTAAGAATTGGTTTATTTCTTAACTTTCCGGTGTCTTCTTTCAGTCTCTTCAAATAATGTGCATTCCTGGTAAATCTGCATGAGTTACCTGTTCCATCATTATATTAATTATGAGAAAATGAAGTTCTTTAAACAAGTTTTCTACTTTAATATTTCAAATTAAAATAGGTGAAGAGAGATTCATTGCCCTTTCAACAGAACTTCTTAAAATCATTTTTCCCGGTGTGTCCACAGTCCCCTCCAACAACATGTTGCGAGCAACTGCTCGTCCTTGCTAGAAGAACACACAGGAAAACTTGTGTGCTGGGTTGGTATGTATCCAGTCCGAGGACCTTAAAGCCCAGTAGTGATGGAACATGAATTTTATACTGCTTTCTTCGGAGACAATTAAACTTCTAAGTCTGTTAATGTGTACTTTCTAGAATCGATGTAAGCAATTAAAAAACTGCAACAAAAATGTTTTGTGAGGCGTAATTACTGTAAGGTCACTAGATATTATTTGGAGTCAGTTTAGTTTATCACATTACGACATGACAGGACGTGAGGCAAAAATTATAAATTCCTTCCCTAAATCTGTCCTTTTCTGATCTAGATGGATGAAGAATAATTAACTCTTAATTATTCAGATGACTTCGAGGCAGTTTAGGATTCAGTGAAGACTGCAGTCATTTTAACCAAGGAAGGCAGTCTCTCCCATCATTTATCAAATGTGCAACTTGACCAATGATGAATAAAAGAATCGATGTTTACCCACAGCCCTAACTGCTACCTTAGAGGTTGTTAAGCAACAAATTCCCTTTAAACTCCGCCATATGCAAATCATCAGACACAATTTGCATTTTAAAGTATTTAACTCTACATATTTATTGGATTTTGAGGCCATGCTGATCATTGATTTATGTGCTTCTGGCAATCATATTTCCATATTTGTATGATTTTGATGACAGTAATAATTCAAATATGCAGAAAGTTGTTCTTTGAACAATATCTTTAATTACGTCCTCAAAGCATCATTGTTTTGCCTGGTGTCCTGACAAAAAGGGTTTGAAATAAGAAATGGCATAATAATCCAAAATGCACAGAAATATATTTGTCATTTTCTGTATACTACCAAATGCACAGAAGTGACTTTCCACATTAACCAATCCTTAACCTTAAAAAGGCTACAAAGCCCAGGAAACTTGTACCTAAATGCTTTTATTAATACTGACACACTTTCACGACAAATTCAATCACACTTCATAACACTTGTGTTCAAAATGCAAAACCTGCCCCATTTACTTTGCCGCTAACTCAAAAAGTTTTGATGCCATGTATTTTTTTACTGAAGTCATCACAAATTATGTGCTTTCTTATGAAAGCTATCAAGAAATATAATCATTAAAAGATTCACAGATGTTTACTGTATTTGTTTCTCAAACACAACCACCAACCATAGCTCCTATAACCACTGTCGGGATAGCTTTAAGATGATTTACCGTTTGATTATAGAAATAAATTTCTGACAACAATCAGACATATATAAATTCAGCCATGAGTTTTAACTGGGTAAAACCGATGTGAACAATTTCAGAATTAAGTAAAAGACAAACATCTTTTTTTTTATTTTATGATTTTTTCCAATTTTATAAGTAGACATACATTGTTAAAAATATTTATTCTGTAACAACTAACAACCTTCATGGTACTTAATCAACTCTGCGGATGTTAAGCATTTTCAATAAACAATGGAATGGATTTACTTTACAAAACACACAAAAAAAATCAATCCTAAGGATAAAATGAAAATCATTAAAACGCAATCTTTAAAAAATAAAAATTTATGTATTTATGAAATCAGAAATGAGGTCTAAAATATACCAGCATTAAGTTCTCTAGCTGTTTCAAAAATCCGTAATCTTTAAATATCCAGAGAAGACAAATTTGGGAAGAAAAATATTAACATGTGCTCAAATTTCCCCAGATGGATATTTTAAAAAAGTAAAAAACTATTATATGAATAATATATTTTAATAACAATTTAAAGGACATGTATACACAGTGTTTTAAATTCCTACTGAAATTTACGTTAATAGCTATTCTTTCAAGAAAGCTAAAATATTTCTTTATGGATGTTTAAATCAATCTAGTAACTCTGACAGTTGAATAAACGTCTACCTGTTTTTATGAGAACACTCCAAGCAAATAACCATGTAACATAACCCACGTCAGCCACCCGAAACGTATTTCAGTTAGAAAGACAAAATTCAGGAATATTCACAAATTGAGAGTCATTCTAATTAAAGCAAAAGTAGGTTGAAATTGTTCCTAAATAATTATTTTACAGCTATCCTTCCACACATCATTTCTAGATCATACTGACATTTTATACACCACAGTTTTCCCTTACATTATCTCGAATTCCATTCGATATTCACGTAGGTAGTAACACTTTTCTAAGAGTTCTTTACGCATTAGAACTGAACCCTTGTCATCCTCCAAGTACAGGAGCAGCAGTGAGGAAGACACAGGATGTTTACTAAACGACTTTAAGAAAACCACAACAAACTGCTGTTTATCCGCAGTGCTGTTCCACCGTGCGGGGAGGTCAGGTCACGGTGCTGTTTCCAGCCGCACACACAAAGAGGAGAAGGAAGGGAAAGGAAAGAAGAAAGGAAGGGAGGTGGGGAGGAGGGAGCGCAGGCCAAGAGCTGGGGGAGGGGGCAGCAGAGGTAGGGGAGAAACTGGAGGGACACTCCTCGACTCCCCCTAGCGGTCACACAAGAAACAGCACTGCAGACTTGGCCCAGTGGCGGCCAGTATTTACAGGAGAGCAGTGGAGCAGGAGAGGTGATTCAGACAATGCCAAGAACAGGAAGCCAAGAGGCAAGTGTTCTGAAGCTGAACGCTTGTGAGCCGGTCAGCGACCTTCCGGCTCACCCTGCTATCTGACCATTCACCGAGGCAAAGACCGTGAGGGAGGAGCGCCCACACCTGAATACCTGTGTGCAAGACCGCAGCTAAAGGAGACCACGGTTAAGTAACCAGGTTTGTCGCATCAGATCTCATGCTCATAGCAGTTTCCTCTTCACTCTCTTTTTGTTTTTACATTTGCCCACAAGAATGCAAGTGGACAAAGAGGAAATCACACAACAGTACATCTGTATTATATGCTACTAATGTGTTCGTAAGCACCAAACAGGAGCCAGAAAAATCAGCAGTGAAACAGTGAAATAAACCAGATTTTAAATCGATCAATACTCATGTATGAATTACATATACTATACAAAATGCTCCTCCTGTTATGATCCTCGACACAAAATTACACAAAAAAGGATATACCTTCAGGGGTCACCCACCCACCCCACCCCCAGCTTTCACAGGCTTGAACTGGATCAAGAAAAGTCAGCTTTCCACTGTGGATATTAAAACTCAGAAAATACCATGAATAAGCAAACAGGAAGCCTATACAGACACACGCAAAAAAACTCGGCAAACACTTGACTAAAATTACTGAGTATCAGTAAAAGAAAAGCACATGTACAAACTCGACAGTAAGGAAAATAATCTTCCAAAAGAGTGCACTCAAAGCAAGTCTATCACTTAAACTTCAGCAATATAGAGAAACAACCATAGATTTTACTGGTAAGCTTTAAATCATTAATTTAATCTAAAAGAGTATGTTAAATACATTAAGTGTCAGGATTTGCAAATCTGTCTCTGATTATATAAATATCAAAACACAGAAATAATGCTCTTGGTAAACAGTCTCCACATTACTCCACAATGTCCGTCCGAGCCACCACTGTGGCCCAGTTCCCAGCTTCCCTCTCTCTGGTTCATTACGGGGCTGCAGGGATTCATCACTGGCTGCTTCTTGCCCTGTGCCTTAATTGCCCTCTAGGCACTATCCTTGTAATCACTGAAATGTTCTTAGCTTGGCCAGGTGCTCCCAAGGGCATCAGATACAGCTCCATGGTTTAGGAACCAAAGTATACAATCAGTATGTCCAGGTTGGAAACGCCAGAGGGGACAGGACTAATATTGTTTGCATTATTAAAATCTGTGTTCCATGATCCTTGTGTAAACTTACATGGCATGTCTCAGAGTGGGGTCAAACATCCTTTGTCCTTTGAGGTCTTTAACAAATAAAGGATTTACTCACATATGTGTCCAAATATGTGCATGTATGTGAACACTAACACACATCCATAAAGAATGAACTGTGTACCCCCTCCAAAAAATTCCTCCCGTTTTCATAAATATTAAGTGTCTTGGAAAAACAGATCAGTTATTTTTATGGAAAGTAACAGTAACCTATGTTAAGTCCCTTTGATTCACAAAGACTCACCTGAATATTCCAACTATCCCTTAACAAAATGTGTGAATTAATTTTTTTTAATTAATTACAACTGTGGCCCATTTCTTAAACGACTTCTATTATAATGATAAATACATACAGCAGCATCAATAAAAAAGTACAAAATAATTCATTTGTCTTCAAGTGACAATGTGAAATTTATACAATAAATTCTAAGTGTGAAAATAAAATCCTCCTAGAACCTTGGCATTATTTTTATAATTTGTAAAGCTGCACAAAATGCTTATTAATAATAGATTAAGCAGTGGTGGCCAGCCATATAAATTGGCAGTTGATTAAAAAAGGATCTGAAATTATAGTCTTACAGTACCACAAAAGCGACATTTTCACTTGTAAAATAAAACAGAAAGCTAAGCCTTGAACTGCTTGGTTCAACCAATACCTGCAGGACACAAAAATCACATTGATATTATATATGAGCATGGGTGGGAGCGCACGCGTGCGCGCGCACACACACACACACACACACACACCTCAAATAAAGAAAAACAAATATTCAGTGAAAGAAGACAAGACAAATTGCACAGTAGTCCTGAGGAGGGAGAAAAAGTCTAGTCTTTTTCACATTTTTTGTTGCATCCAAAACCCCCACATACACAATAAATTCAGGCTCATTTACTCAGATAGCACACGGTTATATTTACGGATGAGGGTGAAAAGTCAATAGTGATACTTATCATCTCAGTGCTATGCTTACGAGGTATTTCTATAGCCTAGTGGACCGACACACGTCCAACTGCAATGCAAACTTTAAGTACTATATAAGCTAGGAAATATTTTTCCAAATAACGAACTTGTATTTATTTTATTTTAGCCTGATTAAATTATGTTTAAAATGTTTAGGTGCAGATCCAGATTAAAGAAAAACATGTATTTTCTTAAAACCCGCATATGTATGTGCATGTATTACATATGAAATAATACTTTGTAAAAGCTAGTGAACTTCAACAACACAAGTAATAAATGATCCGCAGTGCTTCAATTTAAAAGCTAAAATAAATTTAGAAATCAAAAGATTGAAGTTAGGGAAGCAGTAACTTATAGAACATATAAGGATTCTTGTAATGGTATAATTTTTTCCATAATTCAATAGTTACTAGGATTCCTCATAACATAGAATTTTAAAAAATAAATACACTGTGATGAAACCTAGTAAACAGTGACGTTACTACACTTGATCAAAGAGGTAACAGGTGAAAATAGCACTTTTCAGTCATTTTAAGACGATGCTCTTTTAAAAGTAATGATGCTAGATGACTAGGCACATGAAATAAGAAAAATGTGCAGGGCAGCTCATTTATAGTGATCCAGCCTTCATCTTCTGATTTAGTTACTGTAAAAAATCTATTACAAGTTCAATTTGGTAGTGAACTGTAGCCATCTACTGGAAATGAACAGTTAAAGCAAATGCTTAATATCATGTTTCTCTCTAAGAAACCCGTATTCTTTGTGCTTAATTTAGTGGACCAGAAAAATGAACAATCCTAGATACAGTGAGATAAAATTTAATTTATTCTATCAGCCTCACAATCTCAAACCTGTAAAGATACATGGTTTAGTAATTTAAGATGTTATTTTTAATGTAGCCTCCTATTTTCTAGATAAATAGCTTTCCATCACTAAGAGATTTTC